>NC_066519.1:22581376-22591376 GCF_024679095.1 Eriocheir sinensis
GGTTGGGGATTAGTGAATGTACAAAACCGTGCTCTTTTATGCACACACACACACACACACACACACACACACGCCAACGATATGGGAAATGGATTACGAAGGAAAAGAATGATAGAGGTGTGATAATGGACATAGAAAGGAAGGAGAGAAGGGAAATATGAGAAAGGTGAGGTAAGAGAAATGAAGAGGATGGAAAAGGAGAAATTCTGAATATGTAGAGTGGATGGGCATGTTAAAAGCGTTTAGTGAATATTAGGTAAAAGAAAAAAAGAGAAATAGAGGAGGTAAAGGAACGAGGAAGGAAATAGAATAAAAGAAAATGTCAAAGAGATGAGAAAGTAGAATAATGAAGGAAAAAATGAGAAAAAAATATGGAGATTTGGAAGTCACAAGAAGAGAAGGTGGAAAAAAGGAGAGAAAATATGAGAAGAAGAAGAGAAAGTAAAAATAGAAGAGAAAAGTAGAAGAAGAGGAGAGGGTAGGAGTAAAAATGGAAAAATGGAAAGAAGTACAAAGTTAAAGAGAAGACATAACGGGAAAAAAAGTTACAAGAGAACGAGAGGAAAGGAGTGAAACCGAAACACTGAAAAAATGTATATAAGTGAAGGGAACAGACACCTGAAGAGAAAGGTAGATGAGGAGAGGGTAGGAGTAAAAACGAAAAAATGGAAAGAAATACAAAGTTAAAGGGAAGACATAACGGGAGAAAAAGGTACAAGAGAACGAGACTAAAGGAGTGAAATCGAAACACTGAAAAAAAAATGTATATAAGTGAAGAAATACCAGAAGAGAAAGGTAGAAGAGAAGGAAGAGGTGATCGTCCTTAACCCGTTCTCCACAACAAACTGGAACATATTCAAAGCCACGTCTCGTTTTCCGAACTGAGGTGAATCTCCAATTTAGGAAGTCAATTAGGGGGGTGATTAGGCGGGCAAGTTGGGTGATTAACTGTGATTGGTGGCCGATAAGAAATGGTTAATTGTCACGTGATGGGCAGTTAAGGCAGTGATGGGGGGGAAATGGAGGCGGAGGGAGCATTGTTAAGAGATAAGTGACAGTATATGGTGAGGATGAGGAATGATGGTGATAAATTTAACATAATGGTGATGATACGGGGTTAGTTAAATGGAAGTTGAGGGGAATGAAGGAAGTATGAAGGGAGGTTTTGGTGATAGTGATGAATGATTAAATATGTATGATGATAATAAAGAGTAGATAAATAGTATTAGTAGATAGACATAAGAAGAAGGAAGGGTGGTTTTGGTGATAGCGATAAGTAAGTGAATATGTATGGTGATAATAAAGAGTAGATAAATAGCATTAGTAGATAGATATAAGAAGCAGGAACGGTGGTTTTGGTTAGTGATAAGTGATAAAATAATATGTATAGGGATAATGAAGAGAAGATAGTAGTAGTAGATAGTTAGATAGATAGATAGATAGGAGTAGATAGAATAGATAAATGTATATATAGTAGAGGTAGATGTTAAACTGATACTGATTTGAGATGTTTAGTGTTTGTTACTGAGATTAAACAGGAAAATGAAGTTAGTGATGCTGGTAATGGTGATGGTGATAAGAGATTAGTAGAAATATAGTGAGGATGAAACTATGGTGATCAAAACGATACAGATTGTTGATAGCATTGGTGATAGTGAGAATACTCCAGATGGTGGTGGTGATGGGAGACAAATGAAAGTGTATGGTGATAAATTGGTGATAAATTTCGTAATGATAGTGAGTAAGATTTATTTATTTGAGGGTGTAGGAGGCAGTGACGGTGGTAATAACATAACTCTGAATATGCAAAATACAGTGAAGATGAAAACTGATGATGATAAATATTGTAAGAATGGCGATTAGTGAGACATATAGATAATTCATAAGGTAGGTCGAGGTGGAACGCTTACATAGATTATATAATTGTATGGTCACGGCGCTTCAAAGATGAATGGCGGGTATAATTTGCGATAATGAGGGAGGGAGCGAGTCGCCGTGATGGAGGGCCTAATGAGGCGGGAGGATAATGAGGGGAGGGTAATTATGGGTTTGTATGGGAGGTGAAAGTTGGGGAGTAATCGTGAGGCTGTGAATGGCGGGGTGAAATGTGTATGGCTAATGATGTTTGTTGTTTGTGATGGTGGGGGGAGGGCCGGTGGTGGTGGTGGGGTGGGGGTGGGGGGGGGGGGGTTGATGATGGTGGTGATGGTGGTCATGTTGGTGGTAATTAGCGAAGTTGCCTTTCATTTAATCTTTCTTTTGTTTGTTTGTTTGTTTGTTTGTTTCTTATTTCTATCTTCCTTTAGTTTTTTTTTTTTTTTGTCATCTTTCCTTTTTCAGTTTCTCGTCTTCTTATATTTATTTTTCTGATTCGTTCATGCTTCTAATTTCTTCCTTTCTTCATCCTCTGTGTTTCCATGTTTGTCTATTTTGTTTATCTACTTTTTTCCCTTAAATTATCCTTCCTCTTAATTATTGTACTTTTTCTGGTTCGTTCATTCATTTATTTTCTTCCTCTCTTCTTCCTGCGTTTCCATGTTTGTCTTTTTTATGTATCTACTTTTTTTCCCCTAAATTATCCTTCCTCTTGTATTCTGACTACTCCCTCCCTTTCTTCAACGTGACCTTTCCCTTTCCCTTTCCATCCCATCCCCTGCCATCTTTCTTCTTTCATCCCTCATTTTTCCTCTTTTCTCTCTCTCTTCCTCTCGCCCTTTCCTTTCCATCCCATCCCCTGCCATCTTTCTTCTTTCTTCCCTCCTTTTTCCTCTTTTCTCTCTCTCTTCCTCTCGCCCTTCCCTTTCCATCCCATCCCCTGCCATCTTTCTTCTTTCTTCCCTCCTTTCTCCTCTTTTCTCTCTCTCTTCCTCTCGCCCTTCCCTTTCCATCCCATCCCCTGCTTTCTCCCTTTTTACTTTCCTTCTTTCTCCTCTTTTCTCTCTCTGTTCCTCTTGACCTTTCCCTTTCCGTCCCATCCCCTGCCTTCTTCCTTTTTTCTTCCCTCCTTTCTACTCATTTCTCCCTCTATTCCTCGTGCTTTCTCCCTTTCCATCCCATCCTCTGTCTTCCTTCTTTCTTCCCTTCTTTCTCATCTTTTCTCTCTCTCTCTGCTTAGTGGGCTTTTTTTGTTTTTGTTTTGTTTTTGTTTTTCCCCTTGAGATGCTTCCTTTACTAAAAAATAAAAAAATAAACGCTAATCATGGTCGGTACGCCTCCACTTCATAAACCTCCAAAGCCTTAACTTTCTACTCTTTACTCTTTACTCATAAGTCTTTCCTTTCTTTTTTTTCAACTTTTCCAATCAGCTTTTCTTCTCTTCCCATGTTTCCTAACCACATAATTCCCTTCTATTCCTTCCTCTACCTTTTATCATTCTTCTTCCTAGCTCTTTTCTTTTTCCCCTTCATATGTCTTCGTTCTTCTCGTGATCGGAATTATCATCTCGAATACGTTGAACATTTTCCTCAAGGCTTTCAACAGAGACGGAGTAAATGCTTTGTTGTTGTTGTTGATGTTGATGTTGTTGTTGTTGTTGGTGGTGGTGGTAATGGTTGTGGTGGTGGTTGTGTTGGTGGTGAGGCTGTTATTAGCGATGTTCTCTTTCATGTAATTTTTCTTTCATTTTTTTTTATATTTTCTACTTTCCTATTGTTCTTTTGTTTCTTTGTCCTTTCTCTTTCTTCCTTTTCTCCTCAGGTTTTTTTTTCTACTTTCCTATTGTTCTTTTGTTTCTTTGTTCTTTCTTTTTCTTCCTTTTCAGTTTCTTTTTTTCTTCCCAACCTTCATTTTTTTTTATTTATTTATTGGGGAGGACACACGGTATATTGGGTGTAGCAATTATTAGATTCAGAAACAAATTAACGTGTTATTATCAATTTGCATTCGCTTCCGCTTAATTCGATGTAATATTAATTGATTTCGTCACGCTGATTAGGGCCGATCACTGCCGCCCGTGAACCGAATTAAACGTGAATATTTCAACAGAGTGCCCGCGGAAAATTAGTCTCGTTTGTATTACACGTCGACAAAATGCAGACACAATACCTGGATCATGTTATTTCCGATTGGCGAAAATAATTAATCTCTTCAATGTGACCCTTCTCCCTCCCCTCCCCCTATCCCTTTCCCCCCTTCTATTCCCTCTCTCTTCCAGGTGCCCCTTCCCCTTCCATCCCATCCCTTGCCTTTCTTTCCCTTTCCTTCTAATTCTCTCTCTCTCTCTCCACCTGTGTTGTATGTTACTTTTTACTCTTCCTTCCACTCCTTTCCTCTTAATTCTCCTCCTATTTCTTTTACCCCCTTTCCATCTCATTCACTTGCTTTCTTCCCCCTTTCCTCCTCCCTTTTCTCTCTCTCTCTCTCTCTCTCTCTCTCTCTCTCTCTCTCTCTCTCTCTCTCTCTCTCTCTCTCTCTCTCTCTCTCTCTCTCTCTCTCTCTCTCTCTCTCTCTCTCCCCCCCCCCCCCTGTCAATACCCATCCTCTGTCGTTCTTCCCACTTTCTTCCAATGCCCTCAACTGTATACCTTTCTGTTCTCTTTCCTTCCTTCAAACTTCTCTTCTCCCTTTCCTTTCACTGCTTTCCCCATTTTCCGTTTGCAGTCCGTTCTCTCCAATCTTCCCTTCTTTCTTTCTGTCTTTTAGCCAGTTTCTGTGTGTGTGTTTTTTGTGTGTCTGAGTATCAATGTCTCTCTGTCTTTTTCTTTGTTTGTCTGTCACACACACACACACACACACACACACACACACACACACACACACACGAAACCAACACATTAACGTCCATTACAATCTTTCCCATTTTTTCCCTTCCCCTTCAGCTCTTTCCCTCTCCCACATACCTCCCTTTTGACCTCTTCCCCATCCCCCCTCACGCCCACCCCCCTTCTCCCCCTTCATTGCCGCTGACCACCCTCACCTGACAACGTTTAACATGGGGTTTTGCAAGACAATTAAAGTTGGTAATGAGTTCAGCGGAAAACTATCATTCAGTTTAATTAGGTTTTATATCATGGGAGGGAATCATACAGCCGGCCATTCTTTGCCTCCTCCCTTTCTGTCCCCTTCTCGTTTTCTCTCTTCTTCCCCTTTCTACGCCTTCCTAACAACCCCCTTTTTGGGTTTTTCACTCCTACCCCCTTCCCCTCTTCTCCTTCCTCTTCCCATCTCCTCCCTCCTCCCTTCCTACCCCCTTTCACTCTTCTGCACCTCTCTCTCTCTCTCTCTCTCTCTCTCTCTCTCTCTCTCTCTCTCTCTCTCTCTCTCTCTCTCTCTCTCTCTCTCTCTCTCTCTCTCTCTCTCTCTCTCTCTCTCTCTCTCTCTCTCTCTCTCTCTCTCTCTCTCTCTCTCTCTCTCAGGCAATAATCACAGGTAAGGTCAATTAAGCAAGGGACAGGTGAGGTGTGTTTTCCAGGTGCGAGTCAACATTATTTCCCTTAACAAGTGAGTGCGTTTGGCTGCCTTTTACTGATTATCTTTCCCCATTAGTCCATTTACCTTTAACGACATCACGTGTAATTGCTCTTTGCCAATACCAGGTGATTAGTGTGTGGGGGGAGGGGGTGGGAGGGAATGCCGGTGTGTGCTCTTTAAATTTCTCTCTCTTTCTCTCATTTTTTATTTCGTTTTTTTTTTTTCCTTTCTCTCTTTTACTTATTTTTTTTTCTCTCCTCCCTTACTTGTGTGTGCTCTCTTTCTTTTTCTCTTTCTCTCATTTTCATTTCGTTTATTTTTCCTTTCTTTCTCTCTTACTTATTTTTTTCTCCTTCCTTACTTGTGTGTGCTCTTTTTTTCTCTCTTTCTCTCATTTTTCATTTCGTTATTTTCTTTTCTCCTCTTTTTCTCTTTCTTCCTTTTCATCTTTTCTATTTCCTTTCCCTTCTTATTTTTCTTCTATCTTTAATTCTACTTCCCACTTCCTTCGTCTTCTTTTCTCCCTTTTTCCAATCAGTATTCTTCGTTTCCCTCTCCTTTCCCCTTTTCCTCTCCCTTTCATCATACTCCATCCCAGCCTCTTCGCCTTTTCCTCCCCACCTGCGGCTCGCACCTTAATTGGCTTCACCTGTTCGTCTCCCCGCGCCACAGATGGATACTTCCTCCTCATTAAAGGGGGCGGCAAGTTCCCCTCACTCCCTCATACCTGTCCTCCCCCCACTCTTACCTGTCCTCCCTCCCTCCTCCTCTCCTCTCCCCTCACTCTCCTCTTCACCCCTCTACCCTCTCACACCTGTCCTCCTCCCATTTTCTTTACTCACCTCTCCCCTCACTCCCACCTCATACCTATCCTCCCCCTCCCTCCTCCTTTATTTACCTCCTCTCCCCTCACTCCCCCTTTCACTGCTCTCCCCTCTCATAACTCCCCTTCCCCTTCTCTCCTCACCTCCTTCCCCTCCCTCCCTCCGTTATACCTTTCCTCTCCCCTCTTCTTCCTCCTTTAGTCGCCTCCTCTCTGCCTCTTTTGCCTCCCTCCTTCCCCCTGCCCCTTCCTCCCTCTTCCCTGGTTGCAGTGTTGGTAGGCATTTTCTCATAATTAAAGTAGGGAGTAGGTTACCCGCACCCTTGCCTCTTCACCTTTCGTTCCTCCTCCTCCTCCTCCTCCTCCTCCTCCTCCTCCTCCTCCTCCCTTTTCACCTCCCCACTGACATAAACAATTAGCCTGCCTACCTGTTTATTTCCCTTCCTTCCTCCATCTCTCCCAACCGTATTTACCTCTCTTCCTTTTCTCTCTATCCATCCATCCAACTTATTCTTCCTTTCCTTCTTCTCCAGTTCCCTTCTTCTATCCCTCTTTCTACCCTTTTCTTGCCTCCCTTTCCATCTCCTTTGTTCCCGGATTCTCTCCATCTCTCTCGTTTGCTCTGTCTTCCTCCCTCCTTCCTTCCCTTCTTCCCTCTTCCTTTCTATTTCCCTCCTTCTATCCCTCCCTCTATCCTCTATCCTTTCTTTACCTCACTTTCTCTCTCCTTTGTTCCCAGTCTCCATCCCTCTTACTTGCATTGCCTCTTGTCTTCCCTCCCTCCCTCCCTCCCTCCTTCCCTTCCGTTCTACTTCCCTCCTGTTATCCCTTCCCTCTTTATTCCTCCAGCTCTTCCTTGTTTCACTTTCTAGCGCCTTTGTTCCCAGTCTCTCCATTCCTCTTTTCTGCATTGCCGTCCTCCCTTCCTCCCTCCCTCCCTTCATCTTACCTGTCCTTGCGGCTTTCCCATACCTGTCCGGCCCATCTCATAAACACACCTGCTCTTACCTGGCGTGGCTGGAGGGACAGGTGGACGAGGGGGCGGCGGCGGTGGTCCACTATTTTATGGCCGGGGAAGAAGAAGAGGAAGGGAGAGAGGGATGAATGGTAGGGGGATAAGAAGGGAGATATAAAGAGGAAGGAGAGGAAGGGGGGGAGATGGGAATGAATGGAAGGGGATAAGGAGTTGGCAGTCGAGGGAAGAAGGGGAGGGAGATATAAACGAGAGGAAGGAAAGGGAAGAAGGGAGAAAGGGAAGAAAGATATAAGGGATGAAGTAGAGGAAGGTAGAGAGGGGGAACGGGAGGAAAAATGGAAATAGGAGGTAGGAGCCTGGGGAGGAAGGGGAGGGAGGCACAATGAAAGAAGAGGAAGGAAGAAAGGGAGAATAGAAGAGATGGCAATGAATGGAAAGGGATAAGGAGTTGATAGTGGAGAGAGGAAGGGAAGGGAGATATGGGTGAGTGAAGGGAGGGCAGGAAGATAGGAAGGATGATAAGGAAGGGGAGAGGATGTTGAGGACTTTGGATAGGGAGAAAGAGTAGAAAGAAGGGAGAAGAGAGGAAGGGAAGGGAGTGAATGAGTGAAGGGAGGGCAGGAAGATAGAAGGGATGATAAGGAAGAGGAAAGGATGTGGAGGAAAGGAAGGTTAGGAATGGAGGAGGACTTTTGGTAGGGAGAAAGAGTAGAAAGGGGGAGAGGAAGGGAAAGGAGATATGAGTGAGTGAAGAGAGAGAGAGAGAGAGAGAGAGAGAGAGAGAGAGAGAGAGAGAGAGAGAGAAGGAGGGAGAGAGGAAGACAGATATGTAAATAGGTAGGTTGGCTTGGAGGGAGAGAGGGAGGGAGGGAGGAAGGAAAGGAAGGGAGATAAGGTCACCTGACTTGTATAGGACGAAGTGATGGAAGAGTGAAAGAGGAAGAGGAAGCTATGGAGGAGGGGAGGAGGAAGAGGAGGAGGAAGAGAGGGAAGGAGGAAGGTAGGAGGAGGGAAGGAATAGTGGAGAGGTGGGAAGTTCCTCTTTAAATGGAAAATACTGTAATAAGAAGCAGACTCTTATTTTTTTTATTTTTCTTCCTCTTTCTCTTGTGCATATTTCTGAGAGGGAGAAAAAAAGGAAATGAACTGCTTAGAGTAGCGAATGAAGTAAGTCTCTCTTTCTTTCACTCTCTCTCTCTCTCTCTCTCTCTCTCTCTCTCTCTCTCTCTCTCTCTCTCTCTCTCTGTCGCTCAGTCAGGGTGATATGAGTGTGTTATATCAATCCCCAGAGAGAGAGAGAGAGAGAGCGCAGAATAAGATATACAGGAAGCGAGCCGAAAAAATGCCCAGACAATGTTGGGAAATGAGAACAAAACAAAGCAGCCATTTTTGGGGCGGCATTTCAAACTGATGAGTCCATTTTCTTTTTTTCCAAGCTGGCCATTTTTTCCCATTTGTTTTCTTCGTCTTTTTATTTTTTTATTTTTTTATTTTTTATTTTTTTTTTGCTCCTAACACTTTTCCTCTCAAAATGTTTTCTTCTTTCGCTTCCCGTTCCTTCATTTCCGATTTTCCCTTTTTTCGTATTTTCTTTTATTTTTCTTGTCATTTCGCATCTTTCCTGGTCTCTTCAGTATTTTTCTTCTTCCTCCCTCCTTTTTCTTTCTTCTCCTTTCCTTTCTCCATTCTTTGTCATTGAGTTTTTATCAGCTCAGTTCTTTCTCTTCCTCTTCTGTCAGTTTCTAATCTTCTTTTACATCGACTAATTTCTTATTCCTATTTATTTTATTATTTTTTTGTATTATTATTCATCGGCTTACTCCTCTTCTCCCGCTTACTCTTTCTTTTTCTTCCTCTAACCTCTCCTTCCCTCCTTTCTTCCTCTTTGATCATGTTCCTATTCATCCTCTTCTTAATCTCCCTCCTCCACACATCCGACACTATTTCGTATCTCCCAAGGCAAGTAAGACATCGAAATAACGTCTATATTCTTAAGCTCCTATTACCACTATTTCCCAAGGCCATAAAGAACACTAACCAGCTTTACTTGGGTAATTCTTCTCGTTCAAGATCCAGATGTCGGGTAAAACTATCACTAGGATCACAGAACAGTCCACGGAATTCCTAGCAACTAATACGAGATCCTTTTGAAATAGGCGCACTGAGGTGATGGTATGTTTGAGAATACGTGTTTACGACTTGTCGGGAGCAGTCTTTTCAGAGGCCGAGTGTGTGAATGCCGTGGGTGAAGTAGTAAGACCAGGAAACGTTAGTATGTCCTTGGGGAGAGATTAGATACTGTTGAAGCTGCTCTGAATACCGTCTGTTTCGTGTTGCAGTTTCCTCCTCCTCCTCCTCCTCTTCTGCCTCCTCGTCCATCAAAACCTACTCCTCCTCCTCCTCCTCCTTCTCCTTTTCCTTCTCCTTCTATTATCCCTTCTCTTCCTATTCTTTATTCTTCCTTCCATCTTATTCCTCCTCCTTAATTCCCTAACATACACTCTATCCTTCCTACACGGATATTAAATTCCAAGAACACTCCACCAAACCACCTTCTCCTCTTCTTCCTCCTCCTCCTCCTCCTCCTCCTCCACCTCCTCCGCCTCCTCCTCCTCCTTTGTGTTCCTTTGGGTTCCTCCTCTTCTTCTCTCAGCGCAGGTGGCTTGAGGTGAATGAAACGAGTAAGCTCTTCAGTATGTTGTGTTACGAGTTTCTCTCTCTCTCTCTCTCTCTCTCTCTCTCTCTCTCTCTCTCTCTCTCTCTCTCTCTCTCTCTCTCTCTCTCTCTCGCTC
>NC_066519.1:22593876-22603876 GCF_024679095.1 Eriocheir sinensis
TTCTTTTTTTCTATTCCCTCTGTTTACTTTCACCTACCTTTCCTTTTCGTTTGTTTTAATTTCCCTTCCATATTTTCGTGTTTTTTTATATCTTCTCTTTTCATGTCCCCTCATCATTTTTCCTTCCTTTTTCTCCCTTTTGCTTTTCATTTTCTTTATCTTTTCATCTCCACCATTTTCTTTTCTCTTTCTCCCTTTCGCTTTTTTTTCGCTTTTCATTCCACTCCTCATTTTTCTTTCTATTTCCTCGTTTCGTCTTTCTTTTCGCTTCTCTTTTCATCTCCATATCTTTTTTTTTAATTTTCCCCTCTCTCTCTCTCTCTCTCTCTCTCTCTCTCTCTCTCTCTCTCTCTCTCTCTCTCTCTCTCTCTCTCTCTCTCTCTCTCTCTCTCTCTCTCTCTCTCTCTCTCTCTCTCTCTCGTTTTTTTTTTCCTTTCCCTTTTCATCTCCTCTCATTTTCCTTTCTATTTCTCCACTTCGCTTTTCTTTTCCTTTCCCTTTTCATTTCTACTCCTCATTTTCCTTTCTATTTCTCCATTTCGTTTTTCTTTTCCTTTCCCTTTTCATTTCCACTCCTCATTTTCCTTCTATTTCTTCATTTCGTTTTTCTTTTCCTTTCCCTTTTCATCTCCACTCCTCATTTTCCTCTCTCTCACCAGTTCGCTTTTCCCATCCCATCCTGTTCCTGGTATGCTCCTCTAATCCCTCTGTTCTCTCCCTAACCAATCCTTCCTCATCCCGTCATTCGCTTTCCCCTCCACGCTCTATTCTCTCCTAATCTCTCTCTCCCTCTTCTCTTTCTCCTTTCCTTGTTTATTCTTTGTTGTCCCTTTCTTTTTTCCTGTGTTGTCATGTTTTTTTTTGCTTTTTTCACTCTCCTTAGTTTCCTTTTTTTTATTTTCTTCTCCTTTTTCCTTTGTTTTGATTTGATTTCCTATTTTCTTCTTTTCATGTCGTTTCTTATCCTTTTCTTCCCGTTTCTATATTTTTTTGTTTATCTGTATTTCTTTCGTTCAGTTAACTTAATTTTATACATCCCTTCCCTTCCCTTCCCTTCCCTTCTCATCCCTTCAGTTCCCCTCCCTTCCTTTCCCGTCCCTTCTCTTCGGTTCCCTTCCCTTCCCTTCCCTTCCCATGAGACGGAAATGAACACCGAGGCCACGCGCAGATTACCTCCTCTCCTCCCCTCTCCTTTCTCCCTTCCCTTCTTGACCCATTCTCTACATTCCTTTGCCTTTTTCTCTCCCCTCCCTCCCTCCTCCTCCTCCTCCTCCTCCTCCTGAACTTTGGGTACGGCTAATATTTTTCCTCCCTGGTCGATGAAGGGAGAGAGAAGGTTGTCTGCCTCTTGGTCGAGATGAGGAGGAAGAAGAAGAAGAAGAGGAGGAGGAGAAGGAGAAGGAGGAGGAGGAGGAGGAGGAGGAGGAGGAGGAGGAGGAGGAGGGGAAATAGGAGTTGAATTGATGTAGGTTAGAAGTTGGAAGCAGAAGAATCATTGGTGAGTGAAGAAGAAGAAGGAGAGGATGGTGTGCTGTTGATACCGAGAAAAAGAAGATAAGAAAAAAAGAAAAAGTTTAATATTAGGAAGAAACGGTAAACATCAAGGAAAAGAAGAAAGGAAGAACGTATAGAAAAGGGAATAACATAAAACACGTAAAAGTGGAATAAAAATGATGAAGGGACGAGAGAGAGAGAGAGAGAGAGAGAGAGAGAGAGAGAGAGAGAGAGAGAGAGAGATGAAGAAGGTGGCAATGAAAGTAAGAAAAAGAATAAAAAAGAGGAGAAGTAAGAGTAAAGGGGAAGGACGAGAGAGAGACGATTGAAGTGGAAAAAGAGGAGGAATAAGAGGAAGAAAAAGAGAGAGGTAGAGATGAATGAAGAGAAGATTAGAATAAGATAAATCGTAAAAAGGGGATAGGAAGAGGAAGAGGAATTAAAAGAGAGAGAAAAGGAATGGATGAAAAGAAAATTTGAATGAGATAACGTAAAAAAAAGGGAATAAGAGGAAGAAAAAGAGAGAGGTAGAGATGAATGAAGAGAAGATTAGAATAAGATAAATCGTAAAAAGGGGATAGGAAGAGGAAGAGGAATTAAAAGAGAGAGAAAAGGAAGGGATGAAAAGAAAATTTGAATGAGATAACGTAAAAAAAAGGAATAAGAGAGAGAGAGAGAGAGAGATTAGATGAAAAGGAAATTAAAACAAGAGAATCTGTCACAAAAGAAGGTAAAAGAGGGAAAGGAAATAATAGAGAGGAAGAAGGGAGAAGTAAATTAACGTAAATACTAACGATTATAGATTCCAATATCAAACTAAAGGAGGAAGAGGAGGGAAAGGCGATCCAATTAGTGTGCGCAGGTAAAGGAAAGGTGAACCGACTCGAAAATGAATCAAAAGGGAC
The DNA here is from genome assembly GCF_024679095.1 of Eriocheir sinensis. Taxonomy (NCBI): domain Eukaryota; kingdom Metazoa; phylum Arthropoda; class Malacostraca; order Decapoda; family Varunidae; genus Eriocheir; species Eriocheir sinensis. The sequence goes on from NC_066519.1 coordinate 22,596,276, forward strand.
AGAAATTCATATGGCGTGTAAAAAAAGTTATGCGAGAACACAAAGGATAGAAAAAGAGGTGTATTTTTTTTTTGTGTGTGTACCTCTAAAAAAAAGGAGTTCGTGTAATTAATAAAAAGGGAATAATAAAATCACGGAAAAATAATTGGCTTATGAAAAAAATAGAGGATGGATTAAAAAGAAGTGAAATTCGTTATATTTTTTTCGTGAGTATTCCTTAAGAAAAGAGAGTTTGCGGAATGAAGTAACTTTGTGTGTAATTAAAAAAAAAAGGGAATATAAATTCGTAAAGAAAAAAGAGTCCGCGGAATGAGTTAACTTTGTGTGTAATTAATAAAAAGGGGGAAAATAAATTCGTAAAAAAAATAATTGCCTTTAGAGAAGAAAATAAAGGATAGATTAAAAAAAAAAATGCTATGCTTGATTTTTTTCGCGACTATCCCCTTCGAAAAGAGAGTTCGCAGAATGAGGTAGCTTTGTGTAATTAATAAAAATGGGAAAATAAATTCGTAAAAAAAATAATTGGCCTTAGAGAAGAAAATAAAGGATAGATTAAAAAAAAAGTGCAGTGCTTGATTTTTTTCGCGACTATCCCCTTCGAAAAGAGAGTTCGCAGAATGAGTTAACTTTGTGTAATTATTAAAAAGGGGAAAATAAATTCGTAAAAAAAAATAATTGGCTTTAGAGAAGAAAATAAAGGATAGATTAAAACAAAGGTGATTTTTTTGTGTGACTATCCCCTAAAAAAAAAAGAGTTCGCAGAATGTAATTAATAAAAAGGGGGAAAAATAAATTCGTAAAAAAAATAATTGGCATGAGAAAAAAAAACCGATGGATTGAAATAGAAATAAAAAAAAGAGGTGCAATGTTTGAATTTTTTCCGTGAGTATCGCCTAAAAATAAGAGCTCGGGGAATGAATCTATTTTGTGTGTAATTAATTCCCTTTAGTGCCTGGTCACCGCTACCACTTACCGGCTTATCGAACGCGGCTAGAAAATATCGTACTTAGCATAAATTATCGTATCTTGATTAATATTCAGGCTGCGGTCTACTACTACTACTACTACTACTACTACTACTACTACCACCATCACTACTACTACTACTACTACTACTACTACTACTACTACCACCATCACTACTACTACTACTACTACTACTACTACTACTACTACTACTACTCTTTTTAACAGTAAAGGAAAGAGCTAAGGGACAAAATAAAAATAACCCGCTAATCACTTCTCCTATGAAAGGTAAGAGAATAGTTTCCAGAAAAGAGGATCAATTTCGAAAGGGTGGGAAACTTGATACTACTACTACTACTACTACTACTACTACAATAACAGCAGGCAGATTCCACCCCCTTCTAAAATTTGCATCCCTGAATCTCTTCCGTAAACCCGAGTGATTGACCGATTTGTTTGTTTTCCTTCTGTTCACTGCAAGCTAAATGTAGGGATGGTATCGGACACACACACACACACACACACACACACACACACACACACACACACACACACTCTCTCTCTCTCTCTCTCTCTCTCTCTCTCTCTCTCTCTCTCTCTCAGACCTTTTCCCTTTACTTAACACATAAAAAGGAGTAAAATGAAGGAAGTAAAAAAAATAGGGAGCCATTGTCTTCCCAATGTCTATTGTTCCGCTGTTACGTGGGCTGAGAGAGAGAGAGAGAGAGAGAGGATATATGAAAAGTAGATGGAGAGGAAGAAAAACGAAAAAGTATGCAATAAAGGAGAAGGGAAGAGTGATGAGAGAGAGAGAGGGAGAAAAGGAGAGAAAAAGAGAGAGTAAAGAATGAGAAATGGAAACGATTTGAAACGGAAGATAAAGGGAGGTAGGAGAGGAGAAAGAAGTAAAGAGGACAGAACACAGACAGAGACACAGAGAAAGACATGGCCATAAAAACACGGAACAAAGCAGATAAATAAAGAAGGAACAAGTAATAGAGGAAAAAGAGGAAGAAATGCTACAGAGGGGAAGAAACAGACAGACAGAGGAACACGGACGTAATAAAAGGTATATAGACGAAACACATAATTACAGGAAGGAGGAGAGGAATAGGATGAAGGGAAGAAGGGAAGGGAGAAGAAAATAAGGGAAAACACACACACACAAAAATACAGACGCAGAAAAAAACAAACAAACAGGGAAACAGATGAAGAACGAAACATATTAAAAGGAGGAACAAGCAGGAGAGGAAAAAACTACGAAGGGAAGAGAGAAGGACAGATGAAAAACAGGCAAAAAAAACAGAAAAAAACAGTAAAACAAAGAAAGACAGATGCAGAAACAGACAAAGCACACACACACATCTAAAATAGGAACACGTTGAAGATGGGGAAGAAGATACAGAAGAAGACGAAGGGCTACAGAAGGGAAGTGGAGGCGGTGATGGCGGAGGCTGTTTGTTTACATTTGGCAGGCCGACGATCAGCTGGTCTTGGCCGATGACGTCATTCCATTTCTCTATGAATGACGCAACACAAGTGAGGGCAAAGGACGTGAGGGGAATAGGAAGTGAGAGAGAGAGAGAGAGAGAGAGAGAGTGTTGATCCTCAGTCGGTATTATTCTATTAGTTGCCTCCCCTCAGGTTGTTTTCCTCTTCTCTCACCTCCTCCTCCTCCTCCTCCTCCTCCTCCTCCTCCTCCTCCTCCTCCTCCTCCAGCTTTCTTCCTTCTCCTTCAGGCCAAAGATTATTTAAGTAAAGAGGAAGAAACCAAAAGGGCATGAAAAAACAATAAACACACACACACACACACACACACACACACACACACACACACACACACACACACACACACACACACACACACACACACACACACGCATGTATTCTGCATCGTTCAATCTACAATCCTTTCCTTCCTTCCTTCCTGCCTTCCTTCCTTCCTTCCTTCCTTTCTTTGTGTCTTGGTTCAGGTTTATGCTCGGAAAAATATTGCCCTTCCAAACTATGCGGAAAAAATGTTTATATTTTCCCCGGAAACTTACTGAAGGGAAGAAAGTGTCAGGATGAGTTTTTTTACGCTTTGTTATTTTCTCTCAGTGCAAAATTTGTCTCACTTCTTACTTATCTTAAATTTTGCTTCTTTATTCAGTTTTCTTATTTTTTTTATCCATATGTCTTTCTATGTCTGTTTTTCCTTTTCTATTTATATATTTCATTTTATTTTCGTTATCGTATTGTTATTTTATTGTCTTTTATTTTGCATCTTTCACTTTTTTCTGCTCCTCTTTTCTTCCTTTTCTTTCCCTCATTTGTTACCTTTACTATTTACATTCGGTTTTCTTCATTATTTTTGTTTTGCCTTGTCTATTTATATTTCACTTCCTCTTCGTCATCGTATTCTTTTTTTTTTCTTTTTTTTTCTTTTACTTTGCATCTCTGTCACTTTTTCTGCTCCTTCTTCTTCCTTTTCTTTCTCTCATTTGTTACCTTTACTATTTACATTCGGTTTTCTTCATTATTTTTTTTTTCTATTTATATTTCAATTTCTCTTCGTCATCGTAGTTTTTTTTTTCTTATTTGTGTTTTATTTTACATCTATCACTTTTTCTGCCCCTTCTACTTCCTTTTCTTTCTCTCCTTTGTTTCCTTTTCTATCTACATTTGGGTTCCTCATTGTCATCGTAATATTTCTCTTTTACATTTATCTTATTTTTCCCATCTCTCTCGGTTTTCTGCTGTTTTTTTTCTTCTCCTTTCTCTCTTTCTCTTTCTGTTTGGCCGTTTCTATTTATCTCGTTTTCTCAGCATCATCTCATTATTTCCTCTCTTCTTTTATCTTTTCCATTTAGTCTTTTCCTGTCACCTCCAGCAGTTTCCTTGTCGCTTCCTTTCCTTCTTTCTTTTTTGTTGACCCTCTTTATTATGCCTATATGTTGCTCTTTATTCATTATTTCAACTGTTTCTCTCCATTCATCATTCATTTATTCTTTCATTTTCTTCCCTCCTTTCTTTTCTATGTTTTTTGTCCTTCCTCTTTATTAGCTTTTGTTCCTTTCAATACGTTTTTTTCTTCAATTGTTCTTCCCGTTCTTTATTATTATTCAGTATTCTCTTCTTCTCTTCTATTCCTTCCTCCTTTTTCTCATTCTCTTCTTCATTCTCTATATTCCCTTTCTCCTTTTCTTTATTCTCTTCATCATTTTTTTATCTTCCCTTTCTCTCTTCTCATTCCCATCTCATTTTCTCTTCTTCTCCTTTCCTCTGAAGTGTCATTTTCATATCTCTTGTCCTGCTCTTTTATCCTCCTCCCCCTCCTCTTCCTCCCCGCTTTTTATCTCTTATCTCTGTCTTCCTATTTTTCCCTCCCTCCTCCTTTCTCTCCTCCCTCCTTCCCTCACTCTCCTTTGAATTGAATTGCGTTTCTGGAGCTCCCGCCATATTGCGCTCTCTCTCTCTCTCTCTCTCTCTCTCTCTCTCTCTCTCTCTCTCTCTCGAGACAGGGTGATGACACTTTTAAGAGAGAAATTAGGATTTTTTTTGTCCTGTGGTGGAGAGAGAAGGAGGAGGAGGAGGAGGAGGAGGAAGAGGATCAATCTTACATGAAGGATAGTTGAGCCATTTTCTTCCCTTCCTTTCTTTCTCTTCCTCCTCCCTGTTCTTCCCCTCTCCTCTCTCTTCCCTCTCTCCTCTTTTTCCTATTCGTTTGCTTCTCTGCTCTTCGTCTCTTTCCCTCTTTCCTCTTTATATCTTTAATCTTTCCTTCCTCTTCCCTCCTTCTTCCCTCCCTTCTCCTCCCTTTCATTCTGTTCTCTCGTTTCACACTTTTTCCCCTGTGATAAGTGTGGAAGAGAGTGTATCTGTCTTTTTGCCTGTCTGTCTGTCTGTCTGTCTGTCTGTCTGTCTCTTTGTCTGTCCGTCTGTCTATCTGTCTGACTGTCTGTCTGTCTGTCTGTCTGCCTGTCTCTTTGTCTGTCCGTCTGTCTGTCTGTCTCTTTGTCTGTCCGTCTGTCTATCTGTCTGTCTGTCTGTCTGTCTGCCTGTCTCTTTGTCTGTCCGTCTGTTTATCTGTCTGTCTCATTTCTTTCCTGGTTCTTGAATTTTTAAAGTCACACACTCACACACACACACACACACACACACACACACACACACACACATGACCTCCAGATGACCCCCAAATGGCAAATTACCTGTGCTATTATGGTAATTTACCTGAGTGGTTCCCTCTCTAATTCCTTCCTTTCCTCCCCCCCCTCCACCTCCTCCTGCTCCTCCTTTCCTCCCTCCCTCCCTTCCCTCCCTCTCATCCCTCCCTCTTACCTTTCACCCACTTACCTGCACTTACCTTTTACCTCCCTTCCCCTTCCTCCATTTTTTATTTCAGCCGTGGACTTTGCTCTTGCATTTCTTTCTTTTTTCCCACGTATGTTTTTCGCGTTTATTTTTTGGGGAGTTTTTTTTCTCAGCAATTTTCTAATCGTTCTTGCACTTCGCGTTCTGGGATATATTCTGTATCGCAAACCTGAATTTTTATATACGTTTCTTTCTTTGCGATTAATGTTTGGAGATCTCGAAAAAAACGTAGTAGTAGTAGTAGTAGTAGTAGTTGTAGAAATTGTCACAAGAAGCTCATTTATGTAACTAAACAAGATAATACAAAAATCTGAAGAAAACACACACACACACACACACACACACACACACACACACACACACACACACACACACACACACCTTGTTTCCTCAAATATCCCTCCAAACAGTCTTTATTGCTTTCATAAATCCTTCACTTTTTTTCACTTTCGTTCACACTTACCCCCCCCCCCCCCACACACACACACACCATTAATCCCCATCACCATTACCACCACCACCACCACCACCACCACTACTACATAACCTCCTCCATCACCCTTTCCTCACACTCCCCTTTCCCTTCACTAACCTTAAAACATCGCTATTTCACCACTAGAGGATAAAAACCATCATTGCTATTACTCCTTCATCTTCAATCCTCATTCCCTTTGGCCATATATTTTCTCGTGGTCTGTTGGGTGCGATGTTTACTGTCTCTCTATCTCGCTCTCTCCCTCCCTCTCGTTTTTTATCTTTCTTCCGTCTGATTGTATGTCATTATTGGACCATTGCCTCGTGATTGTATTGTTCAGGGTTGTATATTGTCGGTGGACTCTCCTTCCTCATTGAATTTATGCTCGGTGATTTGTGTGTGTGTTGGGAGGGTGGGATGGGGATAGGAATGTGTGTGGGGAGGGTGGAGAGGGGTGTGTGTGTGTGTGTGTGTGTGTGTGTGTGTGTGTGTTTGGGATGTTGCTCACCCATACCTTTGTTAAATGTGCCTGTCTGTCTTGAATGCATGAAAACTAAGAGCGAAAAGAAGAATAGAAAATGAAGGAATATATAAAAAGAGCTTAAAAGTATGAAAAATGAATAAATATGAAAAAAGCGAAAAAATATGAAAAATTGAGCGAATGTATGAAAACTTAGAGCGAGAAGAAGTATGAAAAATGAATGAATGTATGAAAACAGCGAAAAGAAATATGAAAAATTGAATCAATGTAGAAAACTTAGAGAGAAAAGAAGTATGAAAAATTGAATCAATGTAGAAAACTTAGAGAGAAAAGAAGCATGAAAAATGAATGAATGTATAAAAAGAGCGAAAAAAAATTGAAAGATGTATTAATGCATGTGAAGCGAAAAAGATTTTGAATGGATGCATGAAAACTAAAGCGCGAAAAGAAGTATGAAAAAAGAAAGGAAATTAATGAAAACGCTGCTGTATTTTCTCTCCCTGGTGATGAATCTGTTTGAAGACGTTCCCATCACTGCACACAAACAGCGGCGTCAAAAAAAAATAAAAAAAATAACGTCACACTGCTATCCCTCATGACCATGTAAAAAAAAAAAAAGTATATATAAAACCACACTTTATGACCCAACTTCGGGACAACACACTCAGCCTGAAACAACGGAGGAAAAATATCACTTTCATTACGCACGTTGCCATAAAGAAAACTAAAAACATAAAAAATAAACTTCATGAACCACAAAAAAAAAAAAAAAATGCCACAATAAAATAAATCAGTCTCCCCTTTCACATAGCTTCACAGAGGAGCTCAAAGTTAACAACATGGCGAGGTAAATGCAGTTTGTATGTGTGGTTCAGCTTTTGTGTTTGGCTATTTATAGGAATGTGTTGCCGGGCTGACCAGGTTTACATAGACATTGATAGGCAAGGAGGGGAAAAGAGGGTGAGGAAGAGAGGCAATGGATAATGGAAGAAAGGGAAATACTAGAGTAAAAAAAGGGAAGAACAGAGCGAAAGGAAAGGAGAAGCAAGTATAGGGAAGGTTAGTAATATGAAACACGAGATGAAAGAGAAGGAGGAAACGGAGGGTGAGGAAGATAGGCTGATCGGAGGCAATGGAAAATGAGAGAGAGAAAGGAAGAGAGGGATGTAGTGAAAGAAAGGGAGATAAGGAAAAAAAGGGAGGATTGCAATATGAAACACGAGATGAAAGAGAAGTAGGAAACGGAGGGTGAGGAAGAGAGGCTGATCGGAGGCAATGGAAAATGAGAGAGAGAAAGGAAGAGAGGGATGTAGTGAAAGAAAG
>NC_066519.1:22608876-22646376 GCF_024679095.1 Eriocheir sinensis
CTGATGAATTTCAAACTTTGACACACACAGACACGCACACACGCGCACATACACCCTCAACGCCTCTCCTCCTCCTCTTCCTCCTTCTCCTCCATGCTCTCTTGATCCCTGAGAACGTTCACATTGGTGGTAGTGGTGATAGTGGTAGTGGTGGTGAGGGCGGTGATGGTGGATGTAGTGTTTATTTGTAGGTTTTGTATCGATATTTTAGGAATTTTGATTGGTGGTGTTGCGAACTTCTGCTATTACTAATCCTACTACCACTACTACTACTACTACTGCTACTACTATTACTATTACAATTTCTACTATTATGACATCTATCTTAGACCTGTTTTTAAACACATTCCGCTTAAGGGACAAACAAACAAACAAACACAAATACAGATAGATAGATAGACAGACAGACAGATAGAGAGCAGAGTTATGTTATAGGAAGTAGCGGAAAAGGGAGGAAAAAAAAGGAAAGGGGAGGAAGAGGATAGCAAGCGTCCATTTTTTTTTTTTTTCAACCGGACGAGGATGTTCGGAAAAAGATATGGAGAGTGGAGAAGAGGAGGAGGAAAAAAAGGGCAGGAAATGAGAAAGGAGGGAGGGAAAAAAAAAAGAAGAGAAGAATAGGGCGATTATAAAAAAACTGTTTCCTGTCTCGTTATTTGCTTCACATTGCTCAGTGATTCGAAAAGAGATAATGGTTTCTCTCTCTCTCTCTCTCTCTCTCTCTCTCTCTCTCTCTCTCTCACACACACACACACACTCTCTTCAAATGACAGAGAGAACAGTGAAAAGCCATCAGGACATAAGGTTTCTATTTCTCGCTACGGCCGCTAAATGGTGTGAGTGTGACCGGCCTTTAGTTACGCTCACTCCCGGGCCCCTCCAAGCGCCATGACGTCATCAAAACAAGTGAGGGTCGGATGTAAACAAACGTAGAGGGTTAAGTGCTTCTGCTTGTAAGTTGGGAGGTAAATAGATCGACGTGCCATCTGGTGGGGACTGAACGCGACAGGGAAACGAAGAGCTGGGTGTTATTAGTGGCGTGAGAGAGAGAGAGAGAGAGAGAGAGAGAGAGAGAGAGAGAGAGAGGGGGCGGGGGGGGGATATGCTATATGAGAACGTAAGAAGGTGAAAGAACGAGATAAAAAAAACGTAATACAATTATGGAGGGAAGGTGGGATAAGAGGAAAAAGTGGATGAAGAGGAAATGGAGGAAGAGAAGAAACTAAAGAACGAGGAGAAAGAAGACAAAAAAGAGATGGAGGAGGAGGAGGAGGAGGAGAATGGGAATGATGATGATGAGAATGATGATTAGGAGGAAAAGGAGGAGGAAGAACGAGAAAAGGGAGAAGAGAAGAGAAGAGAAGAGGAAAGAAACTGGAGAGAGAGAGAGAGAGAGAGAGAGAGAGAGAGAGAGAGAGAGAGAGAGAGAGAGAGAGAGAGAGAGAGAGAGAGAGATGCATGAAGTCAGACAGCCTCACATTAAACACACCCAACACAACCTAACTCTGAAACACGAGGCAAGTGATGAAGGCCAACGCAAACACAGACACACACAGCCGAGAGAGTTACAGACAGACAGTGACAAAGAGACAAAGTGGTTGAATGAAGAAGGAAGACGTATATTGAGAGACAGATGGAGACAGACAGGAAAAGAGAATACATGATGAAAAATGAGAAGTTGAAGTTAAAGAATAATGCAGAGAGAGAGAGAGAGAGAGAGAGAGAGAGAGAGAGAGAGAGAGAGAGAGAGAGAGAGTTAGTGATCAAAAAAAGGAATTAGGAAGCAGGACAAAAAGGAAACAGAGGATAGACAGTTAGAGATCAGTGAAGAAAGAGAAAGGCACAGAATGAGAGAGAAAAAAATATAAAAACCAAAAACGGAGAGAAAAAGAAAACATAAAAAAACAAATCATTAGCAAAGAGACGGAAGAATAAGAGACAGACAGAGATGAAGTAAAGCAGACAACTAGCAAAGGAAGACAAAGACAGACAGACAGACATTGGGACCAAAAACTGAAAGCAAGGGAGAGAGAGGAAGGAAGGAGAAGCGGATCCAAGCTAGCAGGAAGTGGACCCAGGTGATGAGTGGCGTGTAGCTTGTGTGATGAAGTTGTGTGAGGCGGCGAGATGTGTGGCCCTATCTATGTGGTGTTCAATCTCGTCTTCTGGGTTGAGTGAACGGTAGCTGAGGGTGCGATATGGATGGAGTGATGGAGTAAGTCAGGTGAACTCAGACTAGAATGGCCACCTGTCTTGCTATTGAGTGATCGGTAGGTAAACGGAAGGTGAAATGAGACGAGGCACCATTCCTCTCCCCCTCTTCCTCCTTCTCCTCCTCCTCCTCTTCCTTCAAATGCTCCCCCTTCTCCTCTTCATTCCCATTCTCCTCCATCTCATCCTTGTCTTTTTTCTCTTCTTCCTTCACCTCTTCCTTCTCCTCCTCACAACGGCAGACTGCGAAATTATCCAGAGAGACCTGGACCAGATCACTCGGTGGTCAGAAAAATGGCAGATGTCCTTCAACACTACCAAATGTAAAGTAATGCATATCGGATCCAGAAACAACAATCACACATACCACATGGGTGGCGAACCACTACATGTAGTGCAAGAGGAAAGAGACCTCGGGGTCACCATCAGCAGTGACTTGAAACAAACAAAACACTGCAAGTCCGCCTGTAAGAAAGCCAATACAATGCTTGGGTTCATAGCGAGGAACTTCGAATACAAGACGCCAGGAGTTATGTTATCCTTGTATAATTCGCTGGTAAGGCCCCACCTGGAATACGCCGTGCAATTCTGGTCTCCTAATTACAGGAAAGACATTGAATTACTTGAGAGAGTACAGCGCCGCGCCACGAAGATGATACCATCACTGAGGACGACGCCCTATGAAGAGCGACTCGAGCGACTCAACCTCTTCACGTTGGAAAAGAGACGCCTGCGGGGAGACATGATACAAGTCTTTAAGTACCCGAACAAGCTCAGCAACGTTGATCACTCCAAACTCTTCACGCTACAAACTAACCTGAGAACAAGAAAAAACGGAAAACCAATTCAAGCAAAGCGATGCAATACCGACATCGGCAGGAGTTATTTCTCGAATAGAGTTGTTCGCCACTGGAACAGCCTTCCTGCAGAAGTGGTTAGCGCAGAGACCATCAACTCCTTCAAGAAACGCATTGATCGCCACTTTGCTGCATCGGGAGTGAACTGAACGTTCCCAAGAGTAGATACACAAGTGTTTTAATCCTTCCCTGCAAGCCACTCCTATGGCAAACGGATTGATTAAATCACTGAACGCAGGCAGCCTAGTCACTGAACGCAGGCAGCCTAGTAAAGAGCCAACAGCCTTTCTGCTGCCTGCTAGTCCATGTTTCCCCCTCCTCCTCCTCTTCCTTCAAATGCTCCCCCTTCTCCTCTTCATTCCCATTCTCCTCCATTTCATCCTTGTCTTTTTTCTCCTCCTCCTCCTCCTCCTCCTCTTCCACCACCAAATGCTCCCCCTTCTCCTCTTCATTTCCTTATTCCTCCATCTCATCCTTGTCTTCTTTCTCCTCTTCCTTCACCTCTTCCTCCTCCTCCTCCTCCTCCTCCTCCTCCTCCTCCTCCTCCTCTTCCACCAAATGCTCCCCCTTCTCCTTTTATTTTCCTCCTCCTCCATCTCTTTTTTCTTCTTTCTCTTTCATACACCTCCTCCTCCTCCTCCTCCTCCTCCATCTTCTCTTACTCCACTTCCTCCTCACTCCTCTTCATTTCCATTCCCCTCCTTCATCTCCTTCTTATCTTCTTTCTTCTCTTCACCTCCTCCTCTTCACCTTCTCCACTTACTCCACCTCATTCTCCCTCCTCCTCCTCCTCCTTCTCCTCCTCCTCCTTCTCCTCCTCCTCCTGTCGAGTCGATATAGGCGCTTCAAACGCTTGTTGCCAATTATTGCCTTACATCCTCTCTCTCCTCCTCCTCCTCCTCCTCCTCCTCCTCCTCCTCCTCCTTCCAGTGTTCGATAGCAGGGCTGAGAGGCAACATGTCTTCTCCTCTTCTTCCTCGAGCACTGAAATGAGAAAGCCGGCAGCTCGTTCGCCGCCGTCACTTATTTTCGGAGTCAACTGCAAGAGCGATTTGGAAGAACCTCTTTGAATGTGTCCGGCGTGAGCTGTGGTGGGTGCCGACGGAGGGAAGGAAGGGAGGAAACGAGGGAACTTGGGGGAGTAAAGAGATCGGGAGGAGGAGAGGAGAGGAGAGGAAAGAAGGGGTAAGCGGTGACTGTTAAGTGTGGAGAGGGAGAATGGCAGGGGGAGAAGAGGGAGAAAACGAGGAAGCTTGAGGAAAAGAGAGAGGAGAGGAGAGATAGGGACTTATAGAGAGGAAAAAGGAATCTACTGAGGAAGAAAGAGCTTAAGGAAGAGAGAGAGGGTGGAGGTATTTAGCGCAAAGCAATAAGAGGAAGATGTTTGGAGGACGAGATGCATGGATAATGGAAGAAGAGAGATTGAGAAAAGGAGAAAACGAAATAGGGGGAAAGATGGAGAGAGAGGAGAAGTAACTGGCGGGAGAAGGAAGTAAAGGAGCATAAAAGGAGAAGTATGACAAGAGGAAAGAACCTGGAAATAAAGACAGAAAAAGAGAGGAAGAGGATAGAAAACAATCTTGATAATGGTAGTGTTTGAAGGAGAGGGAAGATAGAGAATAGTGTTAGTGATGTAACGTAAAGAAAGGAAGGAAAATACCCACATATTCACACACATACACATACATACACACACTAATTCGTACATGCATGCGGGGGGGACTTAAACGTACATGAATGACTAAAAGTATACATATAAGAAAGTATACATATAGAAGTGTAAGTAATGTAGAAAAGGGAAAAGAAGCGAAAGAAGGAGAGTCTGTGGATGAAAGGAACAAGATGGAATTCTAAGAGAGGTGAATACACGAAAATGGCAAAGTAAGAAGAGAGAAAATAAACAGAAGTAAAATTAAAATGACTTAGAGAAACAAAAGACGATTCAGTTTTCTTCTTTTTCTTTCGTACACCTCCTCCTCCTCCTCCTCCTCCTCCTCTTCCTCCTCCTCCATCTTCTCTTACTCCACTTCCTCCTCACTCCATTTCATTTCCATTCTCCTTCATCTCCTTCTTGTCTTCTTTCTCCTCTTCTTTCACCTCCTCCTCCTCCTCCACCTTCTCCTCATTCTCCCTCCTCCTTCTCCTCATCATTCTCCTCCTCCTCCTCCTCCTCCTCCTCCTTAGAAAGAAATGTTGAAGTTAAAAAAAAAACAGAAAAGGAAAGGAAACAAAAGCATGGGTAACGACATAAAGCCAAAGAGGAACAAAAGGAAGAAAATCATAGTCAGGAAACAAAAGACTGGACTCAATACATTGTTAAGAGAAGTTGGAAGGTTTGGGGAAAATAATAAGAGCCGGGCTGAGGTGCGTCGCTCCCAAGAGACAAGGAGGAAAAGTTGTAGTTGTCGGGAAAGATTATTAGTTAAGAGTCAAGACATGCCATCTGTTGCTGTTCTCTCAAGTGGTTAACCTGAGGAGAGACAGGCGGATGAGGTACCGGGGGAAGGCAGGAGGTCAAACTAGTATTATATAGAAAAGAGAGATGATTAGAAACTTATACATGATTTGAAACGGCTTCAGACTTAGGAAAATACTCGCGGAAAGGGAGCAAGACTATTACAAATGATAGCTTGATGATAGACAAAGAGAATAGATCCTTTAAATTAGTATTAGTCTGCAAAAAATGAGTAGAAATTTTATCTTGATTTCAAACGAGTGCTGGGTAAGGAATATACACCAGGAAATAATAGAAGCTTGTTTAAGAATGAAACAGAAGGTAGGAAAGAGTACCAGAAGTTATTTATTTATTCATTCATTTACATCAAAGGATATGTCTCAAGGGCAACAAAAAGAGTACAAAGAAAAAGCCCGCTACTCGGGAATAGGAGGAAAGGTGGAGAGAGAGGAGAAGTAACTGGCGGGAGAAGGAAGTAAAGGAGCATAGAAGGAGAAGGACGACGAGAGGAATGAACCTGGAAATAAAGACAGAAAAAGAGAGGAAGAGGATAGAAAACAATCTTGATAATGGTAGTGTTTGAAGGAGAGGGAAGATAGAGAATAGTGTTAGTGATGTAACGTAAAGAAAGGAAGGAAAATACCCACATATTCACACACATACACATACATACACACACTAATTCGTACATGCATGCGGGGGGATTTAAACATATCATAAGGAAAAGTGACAATTATGAACCTGGGCCCGAATCCTCAGACGCTTTCGGCTCTCATAAGCAATTTCCCAAGGCCACAAAGTAGATAAGTCGGATTCTCAAAGTGTTTTCAATTTTTTTTTTTTTTTACAGCAAATGAGACAGTTCTAGGGCGTAAAAAAAAGAAAACAATATTAAAAAAGCCCGCTACTTACTGCTCCTGAATAGAGTACATAGGAGTGGCCAAAAAGAGAGGTCAATTTCGGAAGGTGGTTTCATGGTGCGGAAGCCTTGTCAGATTATCACTAGGCTCACAAAACTACCCATGGAAAGTCTAACCGAGCCTCGCCGAAAGCCTTATCATATGTAGGTGTGTAAGCCCGGAAATGTTTGAGAATATGGGCTTTGGATGTGCCTGCAAACGCGCGCTAAGTTGTGAAAACATTTGACCCAAGAACTGAGGGCCACTTAAGGTGACGGGGTGTGGTTAAATAAGCATTGCACTGAGGAGGAAAGTTATGAGAGACTTGGGTTGGCCTTCAGACGGCTGCCGGGCGAGGAAATGCTTGAGCGAGGGAATGAAGTCTTGGCGAGAGTGTTGGGTTGATGGAAACACGAGGTGGAGAACGGACAGATTGGGCGCGACGGGTCTGGGCTGCTTGTCTTTGTTTGAGGGTTTATAAGTATTTCCTCTCCTTTTCCTTCTCCTTCTCCTCCTCCTCCTCCTCCTCCTCCTCCTCCTCCTCCTCCTCCTCGTCCCGCCGCAGAGAGAAGACAGAGAGGATCAGAGCGCATTCCTTACCAAACTTTGTAGGATAATGCTTATGTTGAGTCTGTCTTTGAAGGCTTCGTTGTCGTATCCATAAAAGAGGAAAAATGGTATGTGTTGTCCTTTTTTATTTTGGTTTGTCTAGCTTTCACATGCATTGTAGCTTAAGTGTGTATTGCTAATGTGTGTGTGTGTGTGTGTGTGTGTGTGTGTGTGTGTGTGTGTGTGTGTGTGTGTGTGTGTGTGTGTGTGTGTGTGTATCATTAAACCATTAACATTTGCAACATACACAAAACACCCTTGCCACCACCACCACCACCACTAACAACAACCAAACAAAAAAAGCAAAAAAAATAAACACTCCAGTTGCTTCTATTTCAGTAAACGTTTAATTAATGCAATGCCGCCTCACTCTCTTATCTTGTTTTCTTGCTTATTTTCTCTTCCTCTAATTTGCTTTCCCTTCCTCCGCCCTTGTTTATCTTCCCGCCTTGTTTTCCTAGCGCTCACGAAAACTTGGTCTGCTCAAGTGACTCTCGGCTTCTCTTCCACTTCACAAGTTTTCGTATTCTTCCTTGCCTCATAATCCTCTTGGTTCTTGCCTTTTTATTCCTCTGCTTCTTCATTGTCTTCCTCTTGATCCTCTTCTTACGCCTGAAAAGAGAATGTATAACGAGGTGTCTGAGAAGGAGGAGGAGGAGGAGGACGAGGAAAGACGAAAAGGAATAAGGGATGGGGATGTTGAAGGCGGATTAAGGAAGGCTGGGGAAGAAGAGGGGAGAGATTGGGATAAGGAGGGAGAGGAGAGAGTAGGGGATGATGTAGGGAGAGGAGAGAGGAGGGAGAGGGGGAGGAGGGAGAGGAGAGAGTAGGGGATGAGGTAGGGAGAGGAGAGAGGGGAGAGATTGGGATAAGGAGGGAGAGGAGAGAGTAGGGGATGAGGTAGGGAGAGGAGAGAGGAGGGAGAGAGGGAAGAGGGAGAGTAGAGCACTGGTAAAGTTAAGGTTTTCTTGTGGATATTTGTATGAAAGAGAATTTTCAATACCACCACCACCACGACAACAACGATTACTATTACCACTACTACTACTACTACTACTACTACTACTACTACTACTACTACTACTACTACTACTACTACCACTACTTCTACTTTTAACGGGCCTCCATCCATTAGAGTTGCGTTGTGAGGGGTATCTACTACTACTACTACTACTACTACTACTACTACTACTACTACTACTACTACTACTACTACTACATCATTAGCAACATCAATAAAAAACAATTACAATTATACCACGTCCACCACCAACAACAGCAACAACAACAACAACAACGACAACAAATTTTTACATCCTCATCCTTTTCCCCTTCCTCCTCTGCCTCTCCTCCTCCTCCTCCACCTCCCCCCTACCACCACCACCACCACCACCACACCTGCCACTACCACCCTCGCTCACCTGTTGTGCCTCGCCTCAGGTAACCATGACAACAGTGACGAAATAGGTAAGAACCATTGTTAGCATCCCTGTAATCCCTCCTCCCCTCCTTTCCTCCTCCTCTTCTTCTTTATTCTCCTCCTCCTCCTCCTCCGCCTTTTCTCTTTCTCCGGCTCTTTTTTTTTTCTCTTTTCTACGTCTTTATATATTTACCTTATTTGAGTCTTATTTTTCTTCTTTTTCATATTTTCCCTCGTTGTCTTCTTC
The DNA here is from genome assembly GCF_024679095.1 of Eriocheir sinensis. Taxonomy (NCBI): domain Eukaryota; kingdom Metazoa; phylum Arthropoda; class Malacostraca; order Decapoda; family Varunidae; genus Eriocheir; species Eriocheir sinensis. The sequence continues at coordinate 22,617,575 of NC_066519.1, forward strand.
TTTCTCTTCTTTTTCTTCTGTATCTCTCTCGTTCCGTCTTCCTATTCCCTCTTTATTCTCTCCTCTTTTCCTTTTTCTTCCGCTCCTTTTTCTCCTTTCTTCAATTTTACGTATTGATTCCATTCCTTGTTTACTTCGTTCATCTACTTATTCTCTTTTATATTCCTATTTTCTTTCTTTTTACTTCATCTTCTTTCTTTGCTAACTTCTTCCCATCTCTTCTTCTTCCGTCTTCTCATTATCTACCAGTTTTGCTTCGTATTTACCTCCTCCTCCTCCTCCTCCTCCTCCTCCTCCTCCTCCTCCTACCGAGAAACCTTGTGATAAATATTTCGCAGTGGTAGCTAATGAAATCGAAACAACTCCGACATATTACATTTTTTTCTTCCTTTCTAACCAATTTCATTTTCGAATCTACATTTGGGGAACTTTCAACGAACGCGTACGAGCAAAAAAAAAAATGCATGCCTGAATTCAATATATTTCATGCAGGAATTTTCTTCTTTTTTTCTTTTTTTTTTTAGTTGTGAAATCTTGGAGAGAGAGAGAGAGAGAGAGAGAGAGAGAGAGAGAGAGAGAGAGAGATGCACTCGTTGGAAATAAGAAAACGTTAAAGTAAGTGAATGAAATGCGGAGTTAAGACGGAAGAGGAGGAGGAGGAGGAGGAGGAGGAGGAGGAGGAGGAAGCATAAGAAGCGGAGGAGGAGGAAATGAAGGACGGAAAAATAATTCTCTTTTATTACACATTATTATTTTTATGGTTTTTCATCATAATTTAGCTTTTTTTCTTAATGTGGTGAAAAAATATGAAGAATGTCAAAAGATCGTAAAAGAGAGAAGGAAAATGTGGAGAGTGATAATGACAACAACAGTAATATATCACTTGAAAAAAAAACATAAGGTAGAATGGAATAGAATGAGGGAAATACTAAAAATATATAAGTGAAAAATTATTAGAACTACAAATTGAAATACGACTTTTCCTTTTATAGACCAAAGATTATATCAATTTTTTTTTCAGCTTGCTTTTTTTTTATATAATTTCCCTCATATATTTAAACAAGGTTAACTTTTCAATGCTTTTTTTTCGGTAGATCGTCAGAAGATCGTAAAAAAGAGAAAGAAAACTTGGAGTAATAATGACAACAACAGTAATATATCACTTGAAAAAAAAAAACATTAGTTAGAATGGAATAGAATGAGGGAAATACTAAAAATATATAAGTGAAAAATTATTAGAACTACAAATTGAAATGCGACTTTTCCTTTTATAGACCAAAGATTATATCAATTTTTTTTTCGGCTTGCTTTTTTTTTTATATAATTTCCCACATATATTTAAACTAGGCTAACTTTTCAATGCTTTTTTTTTAGTAGATCGTCAGAAGATCGTAAAAAAGAGAAAGAAAACTTGGAGTAATAATGACAACAACACTATCACTTGAAAAAAAAAACATAAGGTAGAATGGAATAGAATGAGGTATATATATTTTTTTACAACAAAGGAGACAGCTCAAGGGCACACACAAAAAAGGAAATAATATAAAAAAAAAAGCCCGCTACTCGCTGCTCCTAAAAAGAACCCAAAGAGGTGCCCGAAAGAGGGGTCAATTTCGGGAGGAGAAGTGTCTTGATAAAAGTCAAACAAAAAGATATCAAGTGGAGGATGATTAGAACTACAAATGGAAATACGACTTTTCCTTTTATAGGCCAAAGATTATATCGCTTAGTTTTTTTCTTTTTGCTTTTTTATATAATTTCCCTCACACATTTTATACTAAGCTTACTTTTCAATGCTTTTTTTTTCAGTAGTTATTAATATTGTTCCTGATGTTGGTAATGGCACTCCACATTTTTTCTTCTTTATCTCACCTTCTCACATTTTCATATCTTCACAATTTTTCACATTCATTCCCTTATTTATTCATTTTATTCTTTTCGTAATGGACTTTCCCTCCAATCTTCTCACTTCTATCCCCTGTTTTCTATCATCCACTAGAGAGAGAGAGAGAGAGAGAGAGAGAGAGAGAGAGAGAGAGAGAGAGAGATGGGGGAGGGGGAGATAACCTGTTTTTGCCACCCTATTCACCCTTCTCAGACCTTTATCTCCCTTCTCTTCTCCCTACTAAATGAACCTTCTCTCCCTATCACCCATTTTCCTACCTATCTCCATATAATAGACCTCCTCCTCCTTCTCCTCTTCATCCTCCTCCTCCTCCTGTCTCCTTCCCTCCGCATGGCTCTCTTCCAAAATTGGTAATCTATTTTCAATTTGTTGTGTAAAAAATGTTGCATATGCTCCGATCACGCATTAAAGTGGCTATCACGGAGGTATCGAACTGGAGGCTGTTGGCGGAGTGGTTTATGTTTTTATTTTTATTTTTTAGTTGTTTTATCTTGAGCTAGAAAGGAATGAGATATGTGTAGCGCGTTATCCTGTTTTTTAGTCTTTAGTTGTTTTATCTTGAGCTAGAAGGGAATTAGATGTGTAGCGCGTTATCCTGTTTTTTTTTCTTTAGTTGTTTTATCTTGAGCTAGAAGGGAATTAGATGTGTAGCGCGTTATCCTGTTTTTTTTTCTTTAGTTGTTTTATCTTGAGCTAGAAAGGAATGAGATATGTGTAGCGCGTTATCCTGTTTTTTAGTCTTTAGTTGTTTTATCTTGAGCTAGAAGGGAATTAGATGTGTAGCGCGTTATCCTGTTTTTTAGTCTTTAGTTGTTTTATCTTGAGCTAGAAGGGAATTAGATGTGTAGCGCGTTATCCTGTTTTTTAATCTTTAGTTGTCTTGTCTTGAGCTAGAAAGGAATGAGATATGTGTAGCGCGTTATCCTGTTTTTTAGTCTTTAGTTGTTTTATCTTGAGCTAGAAGGGAATTAGATGTGTAGCGCGTTATCCTGTTTTTTAATCTTTAGTTGTCTTGTCTTGAGCTAGAAAGGAATGAGATATGTGTGGCGCGTTATCCTGTGTTTTAGTCTTTAGTTGTCTTATCTTGAACTAGAAGGGAATTAGATGTGTAGCGCGTTATTCTGTTTATTTTTTCTTTCTTTCTTTCTTCTTTTCTTCCTTATCTTGATCGTTGGAAGTGCTTGTTTTTAGCGTTTTTGCTCTTGTTGTTGGTGTTGTTTTTCTTATTCTTCAACTTCCTCTTTCTTATTTTTCTTTTTTATTATCATTTGCATCACCATTATCATCTTTTGTTTTCATCCTCACACTTCCCCTCCTCCTTCTCCTCCTCCTACTTTTTTCTCCTCCTCCTCTTCCTCCTTTTCCTCATCCTCTTTCTTCTCCTATCCGCGTTTTTTTTTATTGCTGTTGATGGTGATAGTGTTTTTGTTCATTTTCTTCCCCTATCATTTGCACCAGAACTGTCATTTTTTCATCTTCTTCCTCCTCCTCCTCCTCCTCCTCCTCCTCCTCCTCCAATCAGCACGAGCAGCGTTTAATCGTTTCGTGTCATGTCAGCCCACAATCCCTTTTCACTCACCTGAGGCCCCGCCCGCTGACACCTGTTGATTAGGCCGCCGCAGGTAGGGTGGCCCGCTGCTCCCCCTCCCTGACCCCTCCCCTCTCCCACTAACCCCTCCCGCTTTTACTAGCCCCTCACCCCTGCTCCCGTCACTCCCATGTCCCATTCACTTTCTTCTGCATACTCTTGTTCACTCTTTTCTATTTATTTATTCTTTTTGCTTTTTCATTTCTCACTCTTTCTTTTTCTTTTCATTCCCTATTCTTCTTCTTCATTCTGCTATTCCTCTCATTTTTCTTTTTCTTTCTCTTTATTTCTTACGCCTACAACATTTTACTTCTGTGTATGGTCTATTGTTTTTCCTCTCAAAGTCTCCTTCTCTACACCCATTTTCTTCCTATTTTCCTCTCTTTTTTGTTCTTTTTTTCTATTCACGTCCCACCTTCTCTCTCTTATCTACGTTCCCTCTTCCCTATCACTTACGCTTATCAACATTTTACCTCTGTGTGTTCTATTGTTTTTTTTTTTTTTCCAAGTCTCTTTCTCTAAACCCATTCTCTTCCTATTTTCCTCCTTTTCTTGTTCTTTTTCATTCACGTCCCACCTTCTCTCTCTTATCTACGTACGCTCCTCAATATCTTTTTTTTTTGTTCGTTTCCATCTCCTCTCAACATCCTTTACGCATCTCCTCTTTCCTCCTCCTCCTCTCTCTCTTTCTTCCGCTTTCACTGACGGGAGATACGAGGTTCCTCTCCTCTCCCTGTTTATTATCATTCCTGCTTTCTTCCCTTTATCTCCCGCCTCTCTCTCTTCCACCTTCATCCCCCACATATTTCTTTACTGATCTCTACTCACACTCCTTCACCCAACCTCCAAACCTCATTCCCTGAACTTTTTAATGCGTCTAAACCCCTTCTTTTCTATTTCCTTTCTCGCAACCTCATATTCCTGTAAATACTATCAGTCAAGCCTCCATTTTTTGCTAACATTCTGTCTATATAATACATCTTAACCCTTTATCATATACATTCTTTCACCTAAACACAAAACCTCATCTTCCTCTAAAGACTGTGGACCAAAGTTTTAATCCAACCAGACCAGTTCCTCATTCAACTTTTAACTTTCTTCATATAGGTAACCCCTTCTCTCCATTCCCTACCCCAAACTACTCTACCCTGACCTACCCAAACCATTCCGAAAGTTGCGGGTCTGAATTTAAAGGGTTATTCTGTACTGGAGGGAAACTGGACAGAGTAAAGAGATTAGGAGGGGAAGGAAAGGGAGAGGTTTACGAAGGAGTAGAAAGAGAGGAAGAGGGGAAAGGGGAAAGGGTTATGAAGGGATTAGAAAGAGAGGAGGAGGGGAGGAGGTGAAAGGGTTATGGAGGGAGGAGAAAGGCTGGAGGGAAAAGCAGAGGTGAGGTAATTATCCGGCGACTTATGGTATGAAGAGGAGGGGAAATAAGAGGATGGAGGAGGGGAAACCAGTGGAAGGTGAGAGAGAAGTGGTGCTGGAGTGGAGGAAAAAGTTGCAAGCATGTGAGGGGTGGAGAGAGAGAGAGAGAGAGAGAGAGAGAGAGAGAGAGAGAGAGAGAGAGAGAGAGAGAGAGAGAGAGAGAGAGAGAGAGAGAGAGAGAGAGAGAGAGAGAAGGGAAAAGTGGAAGATGGAGAGGGGAAAGTGGAGACATTAGTGGATGGTTTATGGAAGAGGAACAGTTGGTTAGTAGAGGAAGGGAGGAGGGTGGAGAGAGAGAAGAGGGGAAGAGGAGGGTGGAGGAAAGAGGAATGATGGAGAATGGAAGGGAGGAGGAAGAAAGGGAAAGGGTGACAAATGGAGAGTGGAGGAAACGAAGGGAAGTGGGTGGAAGGAAGGAAGGGTGGATTGATGAACTGAGGGGAGATAGAGGGCAAGGGGAATGGAGAGAGAGAGAGAGAGAGAGAGAGAGAGAGAGAGAGAGAGAGAGAGAGAGAGAGAGAGAGAGAGAGAAAATAACAAGCGGGCGGGGCCGTGGGAGTGAACATGGGCGGTGTCATCGAGGAGAGAGGGAGAGAGAGGGAGAGAGGAAGGGAGAGGTAGGCAGAGGCAGATGCAGGCAAGAGGCAGGCCATTGCGTCCTAGCTAAGCTCCGCCCTCAACGCCGCCACCACGGCACCACCACCACCACCACCACCACCACCGCGGCACTACACATGACCACCGCCGCCAGTGTATTCTTGGCCGTCGGTGGGTGAGGGTGCGCGCGACCGTCCCTTTGGCGTCCTCGTGTTCAGGTTTCGGTGCGTGTTTCAGCGATTTAAAGGCCGACTCTTGCTCCTCCTCCTCCCCTGCCTGTCTCAGCGGAGGAAAGCGTCAAGGAGGAGGGAGAGACATGGCATAAGCAGGAGTAGTAGTCTGAGGAGCAGCAGGAGGAGTGAGAGGGAGCAACGAGTTCTCAAGTGCTGTGTTTATGTCTCTAGAAATGAGATCTTGAAGGATGGGGCGAAGCGGGCGAAGGGACCGGAAGGGGTGCATGACTCCCCCTGGGGCACGCCGCACTGATATGGCCCGCACGTACAGGTATCCACACACACACACACACACACACACACACACACACACACACACACACAAGCACGCACACACCCACGCAGCCACGTCCATGTAGCATTTAGAAAACACAAGTAAGAGCGGCCAAGGTCGGTGGCCAAGCAAAGGAGAGAGAGAAGGAGAGAGAAGGAGGAGGAGGAGGTTGGTAATATCGCCGCAGGAGTCCATTCATAATATTATTGATTAGTGTAGATAACAGAGAGAGAGAGAGAGAGAGAGAGAGAGAGAGAGAGAGTATGTACGTGTGTGTGTGTGTGTGTGTGTTTTCCTGAGTGTTCAAAGGAACGGATATGAATTCACTTTTTTTTTCTCTCCCAGTAACTTATCAGTGCACGTGTGTGTGTGTGTGTGTGTGTGTGTGTGTGTGTGTGTGTGTGTGTGTGTGTGTATGTCAGTGACCTGAAAGTTCTAATCGGTGTTAAAGGTCAGTGCTTGTTGAGTGTGTATAAATGTATGTATGTATATATGTATGTAGGTATGTATGCATGTATGTGCGTATGTAGGAGAGGTGGTGGTCTGGTCGGCCTCAGGTGATCATAAAAGACAGTTCACCTGCCCGCCCCGCCCCGCCCCGCCCCTTTCCACCTGGGCCGCACCTTCCCTCGGCCACAAATCACTTTTCTAATAAAACTTGATCACGGGTAAAGAAAAAGAATGCAAAACCACTAGTACCACAACCTATAACACCACCACAACCGCAAGATTTTCCTTCTATAATTCACCACCACAACCACAACCACAACCACCACCACAAGATTTTCCTTCTATAATTCACCTCCACAACCACAACCACAAGCTTTTCCTTCCATAATTCACCACCACAACCACTACCACAACCACCACCGCAAGATTTTCCTTCTATAATTCACCTCCACAACCACAACCACAAGATTTTCCTTCTATAATTCACCACCACAACCACTACCACAACCACAACCGCAAGATTTTCCTTCTATAATTCACCACCACAACCACTACCACAACCACCACCGCAAGATTTTCCTTCTATAATTCACCACCACAACCACTACCACAACCACCACCACAAGATTTTCCTTCTATAATTCACCACCACAACCACTACCACAACCACGACCGCAAGATTTTCCTTCTATAATTCACCACCACAACCACAACCACAACCACCACCACAAGATTTTCCTTCTATAATTCACCACCACAACCACAACCACAACCACCACCACAAGATTTTCCTTCTATAATTCGCCTCCACAACCACAACCACAAGATTTTCCTTCTATAATTCACCACCACAACCACAACCACAACCACCAACAAAAGATTTGCCTTCTATAGATTTTCCTTCTATAAGTCAACACCACAACCACTACCACAACCACAACCACAAGATTTTCCTTCTATAATTCACCACCACAACCACAACCACAACCACCACCACAAGATTTTCCTTCTATAATTCGCCTCCACAACCACAACCACAAGATTTTCCTTCTATAATTCACCACCACAACCACTACCACAACCACCACCACAAGATTTTCCTTCTATAATTCACCACCACAACCACTACCACAACCACCACCACAAGATTTTCCTTCTATAATTCACCACCACAACCACTACCACTACCACAACCATCATTCCTACCCACCTGACCTACCGCCATATGTTTCACTTCGCCACCACCACCACAATCACCACCACCATTACAATCACCACCACTGCAACCACTATCACTCGTGTTTCCATTTCTTCTTCTGCACACTCTTCAGTATTCTTATTTCCTTCATTCACTTATTCTCACCTGCACCAACCTCACTACCACTTAAAACCTTCACTCCACAAACTCCACCATCACCAGTATCAACACCACCAAAACCCTTCAGATCTTTACCCACCCACCAACAACAACGAAACCAACACCACCAACATCATCACTACCATCGCCCTTGCCACCACCAGAATCTTCACTTCATTCACCATCTCTCCATACTTCTTCGCGGCAGGTTTCCCCTAAGTAGGCAAGCCTAGGCGATACCAACACGGCTGCCAGGTAACCAGTGTAATCAGGGCGTCAGGGAGTCAGTCAGGTGCGAAGGCAGTTCTCAGGTGGCAAGTTTCTCAGGTATGGGAGTGTGAAAAGGCTGAAGGTGTGTAATAATAATAATAATAATAATAATAATAATAATAATAATAATATACGGTTTATTTAGGGAGAAGCAGCTCGAGAGCTGAAAATATACATATTATATAGGGAGATCATTAAAGCTACAAACTTAAAGTAACTTAGGAGTAAAGAGTCTATGTGTTCAGGATTTTCACTATTGTGGGTATTGCACTGTGTGTGTGTGTGTGTGTGTGTGTGTGTGTGTGTGTGTGTGTGTGTGTGTGTGTGTTTGACGAGAAAGGACGGACGATAGTGCCGGAAACGAAGTATACCAAGATAATATTGATAGTTTCAGGAAGAAGACAAAAAAACTGGGATCGTTGTGTTGAGGAAAAACAGAAAAGAAAAATATAAAAGTGATGAGAAGGAAACAGACGAAGGCGGCTAAGAATTTTGAAGAGACTCAAGATTAAAATAGTTACATATATAGTCGTATATTTAATGACTAGAAATGACTTAGAATCAACAGGCCATAGTGAACGATTTAAAGCGATGTAGACGAAGTAAACGAAAAAGAAGGATTTTGAATGAGGCAATAATAGTAACTTCAACAGGTATTAAAGGGACATATATAGTAACGTAAATTTATGAGAATATTAGTTCAGATTAAGACTGAAGAATCAATTTGAAAGGCTGTAAAAGGCACACAAATAACGAAACAGAAGCAGATGAAAGAGTTTCATATTTAAAACGAGAAAAGAAAAATCCACTGCAGCAGAAAAATCACAAAAACCAAAGAAAAGCATAAAAGAGTAAAGACGAAATCATAGTAAAGTAATAACAGGGATGAAGAGATGGTGGAGTTGTAAGGCTGTAAGTGGCCCAAAAATAACGAAACAGATGCGGATAAAAGATTCATATTTAAGACGAGAAAAGGAGAATCCACTGCAGCAGAAAACACAAAAAACAAAGGAAAAGCATAAAAGAGTGAAGACGAAATCAGAGTGAAGTAATAACAGGGATGAAGAGATGGGGGAGTCGTAAGGCTCTAAGTTGCCCAAAAATAACGAAACATATGCGGACAAAAGAGTTCATATATAAGACGAGAAACGAAGAATCCAGGGAAAAACACAAAAACAAAAGAAAAGAAAAGAATAGAGGAGAAAAGACCAAATCAGAGTAAAGTGATAGAAGAGATGAAGAGATACGCGACGGAGCGGGAAAAAAATGAACAATGGGAATGAAAAAGGGGAAGCGTCGAAAGAGGATACTGTGCATGAATGGGACGGAAGATACAAAGGATGGGAGAGCGAGCGAGAGAGAGAGAGAGGGAGAGAGGCAGGAAGGGATCACGGAAATAGGAGCGGACGAGCAAAAATAGAAGGATGATCTCGATTTTCATAGTAGGATTTCCTTTATATTCTCGTGTTGTGGTTTTTTGCTTTTGTTGGTGGTGGTATTATTATTATTATTGTTGTTGTAGTTGTTGTTGTTGTTTTCTTGTACCTGTTCTTTTTTCTTCTTATTTTTCTTCTTCTTATCATTATTATTTCTATTCGCATTAGTATTAGTAGTTGTAGTAGTAGTAGTAGTAGTAGTAATAGTAGTAGTGGTAGTGGTAGTAGTAGTAGTAGTAGTAGTAGTAGTAGTAGTAGTGGTAGTGGTAGTAGTAGTAGTAGTAGTAGCAACAATAATAGTAGAATTGGAGTAAGGGGAAGAATAAGAGGAAGAGGAGGAGGAGCAGGAAGAGGACGAGGAGGAAGATGACGAGGACGAATATTGTTGTTTTTGTTCTTGCTGTTCTTGTTGTTCTTTTCTTTCGAGCTTATTATTATCAAGTTAGTAAATTGAGGGAAAAATACAGTATGCGAAGTCAAACAAATTATGCAAATCAGTATATATTTTTTTCTTCCAGTAACTCAATTTATTTTTTCCTTTTTCTTTGTCTTGTGGAACGCTAGTGAATAACAGATCGGCCCTTTTTTGTGTGTGCTGATTATGCGACTGTTTTGGAATGCAAATGAAGAATAAAACTGCATCATTCATGGATTCTTTCCCCGACATGAAAAGGAATAGAAAAAAAGGGTTAAGAATGAAAAGGAATGAAAAAGATTAGGAATGAAAAGGAATAGAAAAAAAGGGTTAAGAATGAAAAGGAATGAAAAAGATTAGGAATGAAAAGGAATATAAAGTTAGGAATGAAAAGGAATAAAAAGTTAGGAATGAAAAGGAATATAAAGTTAGGAATGAAAAGGAATAAAAAGTTAGGAATGAAAAGGAATAAAAAAAAGGTTAGGACAAAGTAGATTTTTTTTTTTTCCTTCAAATATATATTAATTTATCTTTTGTTCGTTGTCTTAAATTCTCCTTAGAAATTTTTTGTGGATTTTTTTTGGATAATTTTGCTCATTTTGTTACATATTTTAGAGAAGGAAAGTTGTATGAAGAAAAAGAGTAAGATTATAAAGTGAAAAAAGATGATAGAGAAGTACAAAGATGATAGAGAAAAAATAAAGGAAAAGAAAGAAAGAAAAAGAAATAGAAAGAAAAGAAAGAAAAAGAGAAAGATAAAGAAAGCAAATAAGAAAAAAATAAATATAAAGAGAAGAAAAAAAGAAAGACAAAGAAAGAAAAGAAAGATAGGGAAACAAAGAAACAAGAAAAGAAGGAAAGAAAGAGAAAAAGAAAAAGAAAGATAGGGAAAGAAAGAAACAAGAAAAGAAGGAAAGAAAGAAACAAACAAACAAACAAAGAAAGGAAGAAAAAGAAACCGTGCTGCGACATATAGATCCGAACGAAAAAAAACAAAACAATAAAACTGAAGCGAAACGAAAATAATGTAAATAATAAGCATAAATGTTTGAAGGAAAAAAAGGAAAAAGAAAAAACAAAGGATGAGAAAAATAAAAACATGTTCCCTCGTTAGCCTCGTTATGGGTGATTAGGATGAACCGAACGAACCCTCCTCCTCCTCCTCCTCCTCCTCCTCCTCCTCTTCATCCTCCTCTTGTCTTTCCTTTTTCTTTCTCTTCCTCGTTTTTTTTCAACTTTTTAAAGGAATGAATAAGCTTCACTCTTTGTTACTCTCTCGTCTCCTACCCCACCAGGTTTTCTTCCTCCTCCTCCTCTTCCTCCTCCTCCTCCTCTTCCTCCTCCTCCTCCTGCTCCGCCTTCTCCTTCCTCTCTTCCTTCTCCACATTCACCGCCATCTTTTCCATTTCAATTTCTTCTCCATATATTTCTTCCTCTTCTTCCTCCATCTCCGCTCTCCTCATTCTCTTCCTCCTCCTCCTCCTCCTTCTTCTTTTTCCCCTCTTCCTCCTCTTATTACTGCTACTCTAACTTTTACTTTTTTTTTAATATTAGAAAGTCAAGAACATACTCTAATCCATATCCTCCTCCTCCTCCTCCTCCTCCTCCTCCTCCTCGCGGGCAGGATGTAATAAGCAAATCCTCTGAGGGAATGTTTATTGTGCCTCGCCATCCCGCGTCCCAAGATGGCGCCTATTAAGCATTACCTTGATGACGACAGGTATTATCCTCCCCCCTCCTCTCCCCCTCCTCCCCTACCCTTCCCTCTCTTCCTTCTTTTTTTCACTTATATATTTTTTCACTCCTCCGTTCATTTCGTTTTTTTCCTTCCTTGGTTCGTTTCAATTTTTGTTACGTCTTTCTTTATTTTTATTTATTTATCACTGTTTCTTTCCTTCTTTTTTTTCCTGTTGACCTTCCTCTCTTCCTTCCTTCCTTCCCTTTTCTCTTCCTTCCGTGCTTCTTTCCTTCCATCCTTCCTTCATTTATTCATTCTTTTCTTCCTTCGTTTCTTATTTTCTCTTTTCATTCATTCTTTTCTTTCTCTTCTTGTCATTTCCTTCCTTCCTTTTCTGGTACCCATTCCATCCTTCCTTCCTCCCTCTATTCAGTTATTCCTTTCTGCCTTCCTTCCTTCCTCCCTTTCTTTCTTTTCTCGTTCCTTCTTTAATCTCTTTCTGTTCACTCTTCTTCTTTCCTATCTTGCCACTTTCCTTCCTCTCTTCTCTGTTACCTAATCCTTCATTCCGTCCTTCCTCCTCTTTCTCTCCCTCTCCTCCTCCCTCATTCACCCCCTCCCATACATTCTCTCCCTCCCTTCATTTATCACCCAGCAACCTTTCCCTATAGATATTTTCTTTTTTTTTTCTCCCCCGCACGGCACTCTCTTAATAACATTGTATCGTCCAAAGGTACATCTCCCCCTCCTCTTCTCCTTTCTCCTTCTCCTCTTATTTTCTCTCCCTCTCCCTTTTTTCTCATCCTTCTTGTCCTCTTAATGCTTCCTCTCTGTTCTCCTCTCTTCCCTTCTTCCTTTTCCAGTCTTCTTCCCCTCCATGTCCCTCCCTTTCTTCCTCTTCTTTCTTCTTGTTCTCCCTTGCTTCCTAACTGTCTCCATCCTGTTCTCCCTTCCCTTTCTTTTCCTTCCTCCCTTATCTTCTTTTCTCCCTCCTTCCCCCTCTTTCATCTCCCTCCCTCTCTTCCTTCTTCTTTTTTTTAATATTTGTACAGTTTTCTTCCGTTCTTCCTCTATACTAAATTATCTCCCCCACCTCTCCCTTTCTTCCCTTCATTTTCCTTTTCTTCTTTTCTTTTTTCCCTTATCAATTCTCTCTCAACCTCTTTTTAGTTGCTTCTTACATTTATTCTCAATTTCTTACTTATCTACGTCATGCATCACTATTATCTTTTATCTTTGTTTCTTTATCTTTCTTTTTTCTATATTCCTACCCTTTTACTTCTATCCTTCTGTTTTTTCTTATTATTATTATTTTTGTTATTACTGTTATTATTATATATGTTTTATTTTTCTTCTACTTCTTCTTCTTCTTCGTTTTCATCTTATATATCTTTTCTTCCTTGATCTCTCCCTGATTTTGAAGTATTTTCCTGGTTGTCTTCCTCCTCCTCTTCCTCCTCTTCCTTGTCAGTCACATGATCAGAAAATGTCAGTCTAGTGGTGATGCAAATATTCTCTCTCTCTCTCTCTCTCTCTCTCTCTCTCTCTCTCTCTCTCTCTCTCTCTCTCTCTCTCTCTCTCTCTCTCTCTCTCAACTTTGTACGACTGGTTTTTTTTTCCTATTCCGAAACACGACAAACTTTTCAACGTTACGAGACGCGCTCCTGGTGTCTGTGCGTGTGTGTGTGTGTGTGTGTGTGTGTGTGTGTGTGTGTGTGTGTGTGTCGCCCGTTCGTTTCCCGTGGCGTGGAAACACATCAGAGCGGAGAAAGTTTGGAAATCATACGTATGTTAATCATTTTTTCTTTCCTTGGAAGTGTTGCGTGTGTGTGTGTGTGTGTGTGTGTGTGTGTGTGTGTGTGTGTGTGTGTATGTGTAATAGCAGTAGTAGTAGGTGTAGATGAAGGAGGAACAGATGATAATGATAGTGAAGGAAGAAAAGGAGGCAAAAAAGAAAGGGGATGAGAAAAAGTAGAAGAAAATTCAAGAAACGAGGAAGAGAAAAAGAAGAGGCAAACAAGATAGAGCAGGAGTAGAAAACGTGGAGGAGAAGGAAAAGCAGGAGGAGATGACGAAGGAGGAGGAGGAGGAGGAAGGGGAGGCGAGGAGGAGGAGGGGGGGGGTGTCAGGAAAATAATATATACTTAAGTGAGACGTCAAATAATGTGTCGAATTTATGCTGGCCGCCGCTGATTCCTGTGTAATTTGCCTCCAGATTGTGCCAGGCTCAGGGAGACTTTGAATACGAGTCGTGTGTGTGTGTGTGTGTGTGTGTGTGTGTGTGTGTGTGTGTGTGTGTGTGTGTGTGTGTGTGTGTGTGTGTGTGTGTGTGTCTATATTCCTTTTTATGTAAGTATTTTCTCTGGGCTTGTAAGTTAAAATCTCGTCAATGTGTGTGTGTGTGTGTGTGTGTGTGTGTGTGTGTGTGTGTGTGTGTGTGTGTGTATGTGTGTGTGTGTGTGTCTATTCCTTTTTATATATGTATTTTCCATGGGCGTGTAAGTTAAAATCTCGTCCATGTGTGTGTGTCTATGTGTATTTTTGTGTGTGTATTTCCTTCTGCTGTGTATTCCTTTATTCATGTACGTATTTCCTGTTTGTGTGTACGTTATCTCGCCTTTGTGTGTACGTTACCTCGCCTTTGTGTGTACGTTACCTCGCCTTTGTGTGTACGTTACCTCGCCTTTGTGTGTAGTGCGTGAACATGAGTCAACAAGTAATATACATGAAGGTGGGCAGTCAAGCGGCGTAAGGAGGCAGCAGAACCAATAGGAGAAGGAGGAGGAGGAGGAGGAGAAGCAGTAAGTAGCGGGCTTTTTTTTTTTTTTCATTATTGATTTCTTTTTTTTACGCCCTTGCACTGTCTCCTCTGCTGTAAAAAAAAAAAAAAAAAAAAAAAAAAAAGGAGTCAGGCGTGTTGTCCTTTCCGCCCCGCCCCGTCAGGACAGCTGGGGGCACGTGCTTTGTCTGTCTTACCTGCCCCCGCCGAGGCTGCTAATTAATAAACACCTGAGCGCCCGCTGGGACCCGCTGCTCACCTGACTCGCCGGCCCGTAATGTTACCTGAGCCACAGGGGGAGGAGGAGGAGGAGGAGGAGGAGGAGGAGGATTAAGCGAATGGATAAGGGGCATCAGATGGAGGAGAATGAGGATGCACAAGATGAGTAAAATGATTCTGAGAAGGAAGTGGAGGAGGAGGAGAAGAAGGAAAAAATAGGAGGAGAAAACAGAGGAGGAGGAAAAGAAGAAGAAGGAGGAGGAGGAAGAGGAGGAGGAGGAAATGAATGGATAAGAGCATCAGATGGAGGAGAATGAGGATGCACAAGATGAGTAAAATGATTCTGAGAAGGAAGTGGAGGAGGAGGAGGAGAAGAAGGAAAAAATAGGAGGAGAAAACAGAGGAGGAGGAAAAGAAGAAGAAGGAGGAGGAGGAAGAGGAGGAGGAGGAAATGAATGGATAAGAGCATCAGATGGAGGAAAAATAGGATGTACAAGATGAGTAAAATGATTCTGAAAAGGAAGTGGAGGAGGAGGAAAAATAGGAGGAGGACAAGAAAGGGCTAAATGGATCAAAATGAGGAAAACAAGTAAAGAAAATATACGTCAAATGAGGGAGGATTAGGAAAAGTCGGAGTCGAAGGAGGAAAATATCGAATTGGAAAAAGGAAAAAAATAGAAGGAAGATGAAATGAAGAAGGTAACGTGACACTGATGGTGGTGGTGAGGATCGTGATGCAAGAGATGATGATGATGATGATGATGATGATGATGATGACGGAAATGCATAATGGCGATAAAAGCAATAGGGCGGGTAATGGTCGGGGTACTATTGATGGTGGTAGAAGTAGTGGTAGTAGTAGTAGTAGTAGTAGTAGTAGCGGTAGTGGTGGTAGTAGCGGTGGTGGTGGTGGTGGTGGCAAGGGAGAGTATTTATTTAACTTCCGCTTATCGACATCAAAACGTTAAACCATTTCACGATTTTATTTCTAGGTTGATAAGGGACGTTAGGTCACCCGTGCGTGTCTGATTCGGGTTCCATACAAGCGTTCACGTCTAATCAACTGTTTATCCACCTGCTTTTATTTTTT
Source organism: Eriocheir sinensis (assembly GCF_024679095.1). Classification (NCBI taxonomy): domain Eukaryota; kingdom Metazoa; phylum Arthropoda; class Malacostraca; order Decapoda; family Varunidae; genus Eriocheir; species Eriocheir sinensis. The sequence goes on from NC_066519.1 coordinate 22,633,295, forward strand.
CCCTAGTTTACCTGCTCGTTGCTCGCCCTACCTGTGTTAATTGGGTTGCATTACCACTGATAGGCCGTGGTCACCTCCCTCATGCGTCCTGTGGTGGTGGTGATGGTGGTGATGAGGTTGAAGTAGAAGGGTGAACAGGAAAGGGTTATGATAGAGTAGATGGTTAGGGAGGGAAGGAATGGAAGGGAGGAGGAGAATAGGGAAGGGAAAGGAATAAAGAGGAATGAAAAGAGAAGGAAAGGGAACGGAACAAAAGGGGAATAAAAGAAAAGGAAAATAAAGGAAAGGGAAGAGAAGGTATGGAAATGAAGGGAAAGGAGAGGACATGAAATGAAAGGAATAAAGAGGAATGAAAAGAGAAGTAAAGGGAGCGGAACGAAAGTGTGGTAATAAGAGGAATAAAATAAAAGGAAAATAAAGGTAAGGGAAGGAAAGGTAAATGCTAAACAGGAGAAGAACAAACATGAGGAAAGGAAAGGAAGAGAAAGGTAAAAATGAAAAGGAGGTTGACAAGGAAGAGAAGAAAAGAAATGAAAAGGGCGAAATAGAGACACACGAAAGAATAAATATAGGGAAGATGAAGCGAAGGAGAGAAAGAAAATGAAGGAAGATAAAGGAGGAAGAAAGGCATCGAAAGGGGAAAGTTAAGTTAAAGATAAAGGAAGAAAAGAAGAGGAAAGGTAATGAGGAGGGAAAGAAGAGGGAGAGAGAGGGTGGAGAATTAGGAATGAGGGTTGAAAAGCTGCGCTAATGGAGGAAATAAGAGGAGGAGGAGGAGGAGGAGGAGGAGGAGGAGGAGGAGGAGATAGAGGTGAATTGTAACTAATGTGAAGAGAAGTGCATGTGTTAAAAGCAAGGATAGTGTGTGAGGAGGAGGAGGAGGAGGAGGAGGAGGAGATGGAGGTGGAGGAGGAGATGGAGGAGGAGGAGTAGGAGGAGGAGTAGGAGGAGGAGGAGGAGGAACTACGTGACCTCACTTCATGTTATCATAATCTTCCCTAACATACAGGACATTTGACCCTTCCTCCTCCTCCTCCTCCTCCTCCTCCTCCTCCTCCTCCTCCTCCTCCTCCTCCTCTTCCTCCTCCTCCTCGAACTCCTCCGCTTTGACCTTATAAACTTGTGATACTTATAGTGAAGGAAGATTAGTGATCGAAGGAGGGGAGGGGGAAGGGGGGAGGTATAGAATGAGAAAGGGAAGAGGAGGAAAGGAGAGGAGGAGGAGGAGGAGGAGGAGGAGAAAGGTCAAGCGATAGAGAGATGGTTTTATAAATCTGCTTCGTTAAATTATTGTGCGAAGTGAAAGCAACGTCATAGTAGTAGTAGTAGTAGTAGTAGTAGTAGTAGTAGTAGTAGTAGTAGTAGTAGTAGTAGTAGTAATGATATAATAATGATGGAAATATATAAATGATAATACAAAAAATAATAAAAACAGAATATTACATCATCATAAAACAATACTTTTTCGTGTGTGTGTGTGTGTGTGTGTGTGTGTGTGTGTGTGTGTGTGTGTGTGTGTGTGTGTATTTCTCTCTCCCAAACTTCCTAACAACCCTGAATACACGACCCGAACTTGTACTAACACGTCTTCCCAAACCATAACAACTTTGTAATAATAATTGTTCTATTGTGGGATCAAACTCCAACTTGCCTTCACTCGATTCCTTTACCTCAGTCCACTTATCTTTCCCCAATGAAGTGCTTGATTCCTTAATGCATAAACCGTGTAAGTAGTTTTAGTTTATTTGTCTAATGGTAAATGTGTTCGTTTTTTTTTTTTTTTAAATGGCTCTGCTTTTTCTGTCCCTTTCTTACTTTCTTCGTTAATGGAGGAAGTGGAAAGAGTGATTATGTAGATGAGCAGACGGGCAAAACAAGAAGGAGGAGGAGGAGGAGAAGGAGGAAAAAGAGGGAAAATGAGGGAGAAGGATGTTAGGAGGAGGAGGAGGAGGTGAAGGGGACGAAGAAAAAGAAGGAGGAGGAGGAGGAGGAGGAGGAGGAGAAGGAGGAGAAGGAGGAAAAAGAGAGCAAATGAGGGAGAAGGATGTTAGGAGGAGGAGGAGGAGGTGAAGGGGACGAAGAAAAAGAAGGAGGAGGAGGAGGAGGAGGAGGAGGAGGAAAGTTGATAGAGGAAGATGAGGTGTATGTATGTAAATGAGAACACACACACACACACACACACACACACACACACATACATACATACATACATACACACACACACACAACAGCGAAGAGTAAGCAAGGCAAGAAGGATGATTAAAGAGGGAAAGAAAGAAGGGACGAGAAATAAAGGAAAATGAAGGACATGAAGTTAAAGGGAGACAAGGAAGGAAGGGTGGAGGGAAGGTGAGAGAGGATGAAGGAGGGAGGGAGGAAGGTGGAAAGGAAGGAAAGAATGAAGGAAGGAGAGGATGAAGGAGGAAATGGACGCTCAGGTATGAAACTAATTTACCCGCAAAAACAGGCCTCGGGTAGATCTCAGAAACGCGAGACCAAGATAGAACCGCTGTTTTGACGCAATATTTTCCATCCCTCGCGCCCCTCATTGCGTCAACACGTTTTCCCCCCTCCCTCTCCTCCCTTCTTTGTTTCTTACCTCCCCTCCTCTCTCTTTCCTCCCATCGCCAACCACTATCCCTCTTCCCTCCTTTCTTCTTTCTTTCCTCCCTTCCCCTCCTTATTTTGTTCCTTACCTCCCTTCATTTCCTCCCTTGTTCCCTTCATCCCCACCATTCCTTGAGTCAACATCTCCCCTTCATTTTCGTCTCCTCTCCCTTTTTGTTTTTTATCTCCCTTCCTCTCCCTTTATCCTTTACCACCTTCTACTGTTTGCACCTCTCCTTAGTATTCTCCCTTCTCTTCACTTTCTTCTTTTTTTTCTTTTACCTCTTCCCTTCCCTTCTTTTTCGTCCCTTCCCTTCCTTCTTGTCTTTCTTATCTCCCATTTTCTCTCCTTTTATCCTCTCCCAACTTTCTCCTTTTAGCACCTTTCCCTACTCCTCTCCCTTTTCATCCCTTCTTTTTTTTTTACCTTTTCCTCTTTCCCTTCACCTTCCCATCATTCTCTTGAACACACCTGGATCTTTTTCTTTCCTCCCTTCCCTTCCTTCAATTTTTTCCCTCCCTCCCTTCCTCTCCGCTTTTCCCATTCTTCACTTTTTCTCATCCCCTCTCTTCCCTCCTCCGATCTTGTCAACGTCTCCCCTTCTCTCCTCTCTTCCCATATCTTCTCTTTCTTTCTTCCCCTCCCTTCCCTCCAGTTTCCAGGCACTTGCTTCTCCCTTCCCTCCTTCCTTGTCTGTTTTTCTCTTTCTTCCCTCCTTCCTTGTCTGTTCTTCTCTTTCTTCCCTCCTTCCTCCCCTCTTTCGTCTTTTCTTCCATGCTTACACTCTTTATTTTTTTCTTCTTCCCCTCTTTCTCTCTCTCTCTCTGTCTCCTCACCCTCCTTCCATTATCCCATCCATCGCTCCTTTATTCTCTTTTCTTTCTTCAGCTCCTTCCCTTCCTCCCTTCCTTCTCCCCTTCGTCTTTCTTCACTTTCTCTCTCCTTCTTTTCTTCGCCCCTGTCTCCATATTCTCTCTCTCTCTCTCTCTCTCTCTCTCTCTCTCTCTCTCTCTCTCTCTCTCTCTCTCTCTCTCTCTCTCTCTCTCTCTCTCTCTCTCTCTCTCTGCTCGCTTTATTACGCTTTCTTTCTTTTTTTTTTGCCTTGTACGTTATTCTTTCCTCTCTCCATCCCTCTTTTTTTTCTTTTATCTCTTTTCCTGTGTCTATCTTAAGTTTATCTCCTTTTCTTCATCCTGTCTCCATTATCTTTCTCCCAGTCTATCTACTCACTTTGCCCCTCTTTCTCTCCTTTATCTCTTTTCTTTGTTCGTCGCTTTCTTCTCTCTTTATTCAACTCTCTTCTTTTTTTCTTTTTATGTTACTCTTACCTCTCTCTCTCTCTCTACTCCTCTTTCTTTTTATCATTTTTTTCCTTCCGCGTCGTTTCTTCCTCTCTCTTATCCCTCCATCTCTTTTCCTAGTACGTCACTCTTTCTTCTCTCTTTATTCATCTTTTTTTTTATGTTACTCTTTCCTCTCTCTCTCTCTACTCCTCTTTCTTTTTTATCTTCTTTTTCCTTCCTCGTCGCTTCTTCCTCTCTCTTATCCCTCCATCTTCCCGTTCATCCTCCGTCTCTCCATTCATCCATTCATAAGATATTTCCACTCCTAGCTTTATTTTGTTACCTAGAAAGTCGTGGCTATTGTTGTAAACGCCGCCAGCACATCTATTGCTAAGCTCTCTCGGTGTTTTTATTAACCTTTCTCGACAATGTTGTTTAAGAGCATTACTTCTATTGTTACGGCAGACTTCTTTTAACGGTGTATCAGTATTTGTTAACTGTTATGTGGCTTGTTTTGGCTTTTGAGTTTCATAATTCGGACGGAGTTTGTTAGAAGTGTTGGGTTTTTACAGAGTTACGTAAGTTGACATATTACACGCGCAATCGTAAAATGGCATGTAAAAATAAAATGAACAAAACCAACTAACTACGCCTTGATAAACGGGCCGGAAAATGCAAATCAGTCACAGTTTTAATTAAGACTAATACGATGTTTGGAAAATCAGGCGTTAGTGTTGACTGTACTGGTGTAAAGGTGATGGGAACGAAAGGGAGTTCTGGTATATATTTTAACAAGCTGCCAACGTGTGACTCTTCTTCCTTTGCACACGTTTCTCTTTAGGCTAGGTGTGTGTGTGTGTGTGTGTTATATGTGAAAGTAAATTGATATGTGGTATACCTTACGATGGAATGCTTGTTTATATTATTTCAACATGCTAGCAACGTGTGTTTCTTCTTTCTTTACAAACATCTCTTCTCTTATAGGTTAAAGTCTTTGTGAGTGTTTTGTGTAGCAGGGAAGGCATTGTGGTATACTTTACGAAGGGGAACTGATATATATTCTAACATCCTGCCGAAGTGTGATTTTTCTTTCATCCCTGTCTCTATTACCTTTATCTATCTACTCACTTTGTTCCTCTTGCTCTCCTTTGTCTCTTTTCCATGTGCCTCAGTTCCGTATGTTTTTATTTCTATTTAGGTTTGTTGTGTGTGCGAGTGGTGTACGTAGCGGTAAGTGAATTCGTGGGAGTGTTGACGTATATTTCAGCGTCTTGCCAACCAGCGTATGATTATTTTCTTTACTAAACTGCATACGTCTTATTTGTAGGTTTAAATGTGTGTGGGGATTATATGTAGCAGTAAATGAACAAGAGCAAGCGTTGGTGTATATTTTAACATGCTACCAACTTATGATTCCTTTTTTCACTAAACTACAGACGACGTATTTTTAGGTTTCTATGTGTGAGAGTGTTATATATAGCAGTCAGTGAACAAGAGCAAGTGTTGGTGTATATTTTAACATGCTACCAACTTATGATTCTTTTTTCACTAAACTACAGACGACGTATTTTTAGGTTTCTATGCGTGTGAGCGTTAGATGTAGCAGTCAGTGAACAAGAGCAAGTGTTGGTGTATATTTTAACATGCTACCAACTTATGATTCTTTTTTCACTAAACTACAGACGACGTATTTTTAGGTTTCTATGCGTGTGAGCGTTAGATGTTGCAGTGAATGTATAAGACCGAGTGTTGGTGTATATTTTAACATTCTGCAAACGTTTGATCTTTCTTCACTAAGTTTCATCCGATTTACCTTTTTTTTTTGTTTTGTGTGTAAGCTTTGTGTTGTTGTAAATGAATATGTGGTACGCTTTAGGACGGCCGGTATAAACAAGTCCCTCCCTCGAACTAGAGATGAAGAGACTTGCTATGAGGCCGGATTGACGTGCTCTCGGAAAACAAGGCAACATATTATTGAGTGCTTCTCTGGCGTTGTGCGGAAAGAGTTGAGTTTCTGTTATTGTTAATGATTAAAAAAATGAAAAAAACACGTCACTTTTGTATTCAACTGCTTGTTTTTGTTTTTGTTTTTGTTTTTCTGCTGGCTTCATGTTTCCACACGAGTTTTTGTTTTAAGTTCGTTTTATTGTTGATTTTTTTTTTTCACCTACATCCGCTTACACACATTCACTGCTACGTCTTTCTTTACTTTCTCTCTCCTTCTTTTCTTCGCTCGCCCCTGTCTTCATATTCTCTCTCTCTCTCTCTCTCTCTCTCTCTCTCTCTCTCTCTCTCTCTCTCTCTCTCTCTCTCTCTCTCTCTCTCTCTCTCTCTCTCTCTCTCTCTCTCTCTCTAACACCATCACAATTTCTTTAACAAATTTCATTGATACTTTGTTTTAATATTTACAGCTTCACTTGTTTTTTTTATCCCGCTTTTCTTTACGTATATCATTTCTGTGAGTTTTATGAAGAGCCGCAAGTCTTATTACGATACACCCTCCGTCATAACGTTATATTTTCCTCCAGCAAGATATTTTCGCAAGGTCGCTGGACTTGCCAACATCTTCTTATTAACATCTTCACTAAAAATTCTCTTTTTTTATGCACATCACCTTTTTAATTCCTCCCTTCTGGGTTTTTTTTCGAGAAGAACCGTAAGATTTAGTGGGATTTGCGCTCCGCCATAACATTATATAATTCTCAGCAAGTTTTCTTCCTGAGTTTTTTTAATTCTAGGTACATCACTTTCTTAATTCCTTCCTCCTGTGTTTTTTAACAAGAACCGCAATTTTAGCACGATTTCCACGCCGCCATCATAACGTTACATTTTCCCCAGCAAGATTTCTCGTAAGATTGCTGGACGCGTTGCCGTTTCCATATTTCCACATACATCTATTTTTTCTCATATTTTAGGCACCCCTTTCTTAACTCCATCCTTCTGTGTTTTTTTTTAAGTAGGCCTATAAGTTTTAGTACCCTCACAACGTTATACTTTCCTCCAGCAAAGTTTTTTCTTAAGTTTGGTGGACGCGCCGCCGTGTTGCAAAGTTCCGACACACAAACACCTGCGTCGCCTGCCCGTTCGTTAGGGCGGCCAACAGGTGACTCGGACGTTAATTAAAAGTTTCTTCATATTTACTCGCATTCACAGGTATTCAGAGAGAGAGAGAGAGAGAGGGAGAAAGGGGGGAGTAGCCTTCACTTTACCTTGCAAAATAACCAACAAAGACCTTGATATCACTAATTTAACTTGGCACTATCTTTTTTTCTCCCTCCCTTCCTCCTCCTTCGCCTCCCCATCCTACCCAACTCTCCCTCACCTACGTACCTCCCTGTCTCTCTTCCCCTACCTCTCTCACCTCTTTATTCTCATCTCTCTCCCTCCTTCATTTTTTCTACCTCCTCCTCCACTCTTTCTTTCCCTCCCCTTCCTCCTCCTCACTTCTTCCTAACCTTACTTCATACTTACCTTTTCTTCCTCTTCCTTTCTTCCCCGTTCTCCCCTTTTTCTCTTATTTTCTCTTCTTCCTTTACTAACTTCTTCTACCACTTCTCTGCACTCTCTCTCTCCCTCTCCCCCTCTCCTCTCTTCCTAACCTAACTCATACATGCCTATTCTCCCTCTCTCCCTTTTCCCTTCAACCCTTTCTCCCCTTACTCTCCAACATCTCCCTTACCTTCTCCTCCCCAACCACTTCTCCCTCATCCTTCCCCTTCTCTCTCCTCTTCCAAACCCGGCTTTCATTTTCCCTCCCATCACCCGCTCCTCCTTCGCCATTCCCTCCTCCCTCCTCCCCCCTCCCCCCTCACCTTTCACCTCTCCGGCCTGACAGGTAAGGGGAAGGATGCTGTAATCATGACAAGCTGGAGGCTGGCATGTCTATCCTCGAGGGAGAGAGGGAGGGAAGGGAGGGAAGAAGAGGAGAGGAAGAGAGATAGACCGAGAGGAAGGAAGGGAGGAAGAGGAAGTGCAGGGGGAGAGGGAAAGAGGAAGGGAATAGATAGAAGAGAGAATCATAGAAGAGGGAAAAGAGGGAAGGGAAAGGAAGGGAAGAGAGATAGGAGGTGAGGAAGGGAAGAGAGAGAGGAGGGAGAAAGAGGAAGGGCAGGGGAAAAGAGAGAGGGAGAGAAACGGAGGAGAAGAGGTAGAAGAGAAAATAATAGACGAGGGAAAAGAGGGAAAGAAGAGAAGAGGAAAAGAAATAGACAAAGAGGAAGGAAAGAAGAAAAAGGAGGTGCTGAGGGTGAAGGAAGAGAGAGAAACAGAGAGAAGGGAAGAGGAAGAAGAGTGAAAATCGAGAACAAGAAAAAAAAAAGAAAGAGGACGTGCTGAGGGAGAAGGAAAAGAGAGAAACAGAGAGAAGGGGAAGAGGAAGAAAAGTGAAAATCGAGAAGAAGAAGAAGAAAAAAGAAAGAGGAACAAAGAAAAAAGGAGGTATGAAGAGAAAAGATAAATGTTGACGACAGAAGAGAAAGAAAAAGAAAATGGAAGAGAAGATAGGAAGAGTCGGTCGAGGTAGGGAAGGGAAATAACTGAAGTAGAGGCCTTGAGAGGGAGGGAAAAGAAAGCAGGAAGCTGGAATCGAAAAGGAGGTAGGAGGGGAATGGAAAAAAAAAAGTAAGAGGAAAAAGTCAGGAGAGGGAAGGGGGAGGGAAAGGAAGAGATTGCGAGGAATAAAAAAGAGATGGATAGGCGTAGAAGTTTAGAAGATGAATGGGAGAAAAGTGAGAAAAGGTCAAGAGAGAGAGAGAGAGAGAGAGAGAGAGAGAGAGAGAGAGAGTGATGGTAAGTATGCATGGAAGTTTGGAAGAGAAATGATGGAAAAAGAGTGAAAGGTCAAGAGAGAAAAAGGGAAAAGAAGATAAATAGTAAGAAAGAAAATGGAATGGTAAGGGTAATGAAAAGAGAGAGGAAGAAGATAGACAGATAAAGAGGGAAGAAGAGAGACTGATAAAGAGGGAAGGAGAGAGAGACAGGTGAAATGGCTCGATGATTGACAGGAAATAAAGAGATGGATATTTTTTCCTCTTATTTCCCTTCCCTTTTTTCCCTCTCCATCCTGCCCACTTTTTATCCAAATTCTCTTCCCATCCCTTTTCTTTCTATCTTTTTTTCGTCATATTTCTCTTTTCCTTCCTATTTCTTTCCTCTTCTTTTCTTCATTTTCGTCCTATCTTTTTCTCCCTATTTTTTTCACTTCCTTTCCTTTCCTTTCTCTTCTCTATATCATCCTACTTACCCTTCCTATCTTTTTCTTTATATTTCTCTTCAACTCCTCTCTTTACAACCCTCTATTTTCTCCTACTCCTTTTTACCTTTCTCTTTTCTTTATTTTTCCTCTCCTTTCCTTTCCTCCTTATCCTCTTTTCCTCTTCGTCAGTCTGCTCCTCGCTGCCTCGCCGGGTCTGTTGACTTTAAACCTTCACTTCCTGGCAAAATATCTCGCCCTTGCATATTTGTTTTGCTTTGTATTTGTTTCCCTTTATATTTTTGGTCAACAGTATTCCGTAGGCTCAGTGGCTGGAAATGTTTTTTGTCGTACGTGCATGTGTGTGTGTGTGTGTGTGTGTGTGTGTGTGTGTGTGTGTGTGTGTGTGTGTGTTTCCTTTTTTCTTTCTTGATCTTTTCCTCCTAGGCTGCGTGTGTGTGTGTGTGTGTGTGTGTGTGTGTGTGTGTGTGTGTACGTCTATGTCCGTCTGCCTTTTTGTGCACGCAAGACATATCACCTCGAGAGATCCAACTTTTTATCTTTTTATCTTTTTCTTTCGCTTTTTCTTTCCTTCAGTGGCGCAGGGCTCAAGGCACGCATGGTCTTATCCTCGCGGCCTCAGCCTCCGGCCCTTGAGATCTTGAGGGGAGCACGACTTATCCCTCTGCCTCTCTTACTGGGATAAAAGAGACGACTAGACTGTTCCGTGTTAACATTCTCTGCACCGCTCACTTCCTTTACCTCAAGTTACCGTCAATCATATACACTTTTAAGGCCAATACTCTTAAGCATCTCAGGACTTGTACACTTCCTTTACCTCAGCTACCGACCGTCATACACATTTTCTAAGGACAATATTTTCATACATTTCGGAGGTTACACACTTTCTTTCTCTCAAGTTACCTGCAATCATACACAAATATTTCTAGGGCCCAAATTATCAAACATGCCGAGGCTAACACACCCAGACTAGGTAAGACTTTCGTAGAGACTGTGGGTGTTTCCATGAGTAACTTTATGAGCCCAGTGATAGGTTTGCAAGGCTCCCGCACCATGAATGTAACAAAAACAGGGGTGTGAAGTCGGAGTTCAAAATTCCCGACTCCGACTCTGGGAAATGTTAAGGTTGCGACTCCGACTCCGACTCCGACTCCGGGAAATGTTAAGGTTGCGACCCCGACTCCGACTCCGGGAAATGTTAAGGTTGCGACTCCGACTCCGACTCCGGGAAATGTTAAGGTTGCGACTCCGACTCCGACTCCGACTCCGGGAAATGTTAAGGTTGCGACTCCGACCCCGACTCCGATTCCACACCCCTAAAAAAAAAAAAAAAAACTGATAAAAACATGTCCAATCCTCTTTATGGCCTCTGGAAATATTTGCTGTAAGAGCCGAAGGTACTGAGATTGCGCGCCTAAGATTCAGGAAGTGTTTATGTAAGAGTGTTAGCACGTGGAAGCTGTCTCGTTTTCTTTATTATTCTGAGCAGCGTTCGAGCGTGAAGTAAAACAGAAATAGCAATAACAAAATCAGGATTCAATATATGCTGGATCACGTACTGTTTTATCTGTTGTCTCGTGGGCCCCTGAGCGTTGTTCTCATGGTTGTGGTTTGTAGGTCAGCTGTTTATAGTCCATCTGCTTAAACGTATCAGGCACCAGTTACGGCTATTTTCCAAGGCTACAGAGGAACGTAAGGATCCTGCAAGAGCCTCATTGGTCCATACAAGGCAGCTCCTGTAAGCCTAGCCTCACCTCACCTCACCTCTCTATCCATGAATTTATCTATCCTCTTTCTGGTTCAATATAAGAAGGACGGCAAAGCTATCACTAAGATTACAAAACAGGCCAAGAAAGTCCCAGCAAGTTCTACGAGAGGCTCCCCAGACACGCGAACTGAGGTGTCAATAAGTTTAACAATACGGGCTTATGAGTCTTGTTCGATAAACCATCACTCACGTGCCTTGTATATAAAGTTATGATTCTTCTTCTCTTCCTCAAAAAAAGAAAAAAAAAACGAGTATGTATAGTGAAAGCTTATCTGGAGTCTATCCTAAATGTGCTTCTCTTTATCCATATATACTTCATACTTATTTTTATACACATCGTCAGTTATTCAAGTTCAAAGGAGCAAGACACACACACTAGAGCAGTAACCTTATTTTGGTCTTTCTTACCTCGGAAAAGAAAAACATTCGTATAGTAAAGGCGAAGCTGGAGTGTAACTTTTAATACGTTACAAAACTTTTTAGGGGCTCGTAAATAGCGGTTTAGAGGTCTAGTTTGACAACCACGTACGTGACTTGAATGTTGTTTATATTACTCATCCTTGCCTCGAAAAAACAAACAGTTATGTGTATCAAAAGTTAAGCTACAACGTAACTCTTTACACTTAATAAAACATTTTGTGATTTATGGATGGCTGTTCACAAGTCTCAATTGATTTTCTTATCACTCCACACAGTAATAAAACAGGTAACTGAAGCGGAGGTGAGGCTGGGCTGTTACATTAAATATCACCTGACGTTTTGTGGCTTGTAAATAGCTGTTCATGCGTTTATTGGGTTCAAGAATCTCACAGTTAACAAGCAAATTCAGTATATTTTGCTCTTCTTTGTCTTGATAAAAAAAAAGGACCTGGAGCAGTCTACGAATTATCTGCTTGACGTTTTGTGGTTTGTAAATTACTTCGAGAGACAAAGTTACCCTTGAATGAAGTTGGATTGCAAAATAATTTATGATCGAGTTTGAGGAATGGAGAGAAAGGAAAAAGAGATAGATAGAGAGGGAGATATAGACAGATGGACAGAGATAGAGATCGGTAAATAGACAGAAAGAGAGAGAAGGTAGTGATCGAGGTTGAGGAATGGAGAGAAAGGAAAAAAGAGATAAATAGAGAGGGACATATAGACGGATAGACAGAGATAGAGAAAGGCAAATAAACAGAAAGAGAGAGAAGGTAGGAGTCTGGAAAAGGAAAAAAAAAAAGAGGACTATATATAAAACAAAAACAGGAAAAGAAAACAAAGGCAGAACTGGAGTAAATCTTTAAATGCTTGACCTGCCACGCACAATGTCTGTTCACCTGGGCGCGGGAAGCTCAGGTGAGGCAGATTCTCAGATAAAGTTAACCTGCCCGGGCCGGTAAATTGGCTGTAGTCCACCTGAGTTTACTTAATGGATAGTGTGGGCAATTTGATTAAGGTCCGAAGAGGTGATTTGAATATTACCTGGACGAGGGCGTTTGGCAGGTGACGTGGAACAGGTTAATTAGGCAATCGACAGGTGGGTGATGAAGGAATAAATGAACGGAGGGGAGCAAACGATGAAGGGGATGATGAAGGGAGGGCGATAAGAGAACAGTGAATTAGGGGAATGAGAGGAAATGTGTTTAAAGGAGGAGGAGAAGGAAGAGGAAGAACAGAAGGAGTAAGACGAGGAAAACCAATAATTGAACGAAAGGGAAGACTTGATAAAGGGGATGGTGAAGGGACGATGATAAGAGAACAATGACTTTGGGGAATGAAAGGAAATGCGAGTATAGAAAACGAGGAGAATAAAATGAAAAAGTAGGAGTAAGACGAGTAAAAGAAGGAGAGGGAAGACGGATAAGAAGAAGAAGAGGAGGAAGCAAAGGTATTAGAAAAGGAAGACAAGAGGACAAAGACTTAGAGGAATGCAAGGAAGTATAAATTTAAAAGAGGAGGAGAATGTAGTGAAAGAACAGAAGGAATAAAACGGCTAAGAACAAGAGGGGAAGACGGAGGAGGAGGAGGAGGAGGAATCGAATGTATGAGAAGGAAAAACAGCCCTTGGAGGAGGCCTGCCAGCCGGGCATCACCTGTCTGAAGCATTAATTGGACCTGAGCACCTGAGGGGGAAATTCGTAGACTCTCTCTCTCTCTCTCTCTCTCTCTCTCTCTCTCTCTCTCTCTCTCTCTCTCTCTCTCTCTCTCTCTCTCTCCTATTTCTTCTTCTCC
>NC_066519.1:22648876-22668876 GCF_024679095.1 Eriocheir sinensis
CCGTTATTGGCGCACGGAACTTTTTTGGGCGAACATTTTTTTCCTCTCGCTTAACCCGGATATTTGACCAACGCCGCGATAGTTCCGGCCTCGCGAGCATTTGTCGGGCGTTCGGCGGGGGCATTTTGCGTCGAGAATTTATCAGGAAATGCGCTTAATCTAATTTCAGGGTTCGTGGTTCACACACTCGTTTTGCTCGTTCGTGTTTTCATAAGTCAGGTTGATGTAGAGTTGATGTGATGCGTTATTAAGTGCGGTGTGGTGGTTTGCGTTAGCTGTGTGTGTGTGTGTGTGTGTGTGTGTGTGTGTGTGTGTGTGTGTGTGTGTGTGTGATTCATGTACAAATAGATACACAACTGAAGTCATGAGGAAAGAGATGAGATTACATTCACAGACCAAAATATCGCTACAGTCTTATTTTAGGAAGATTTCATAAGCTGCATACACTTACACATACAAAGTTATAGATACTTAGTCATAGTTATACATACTTATATCCATTATCACACACGCGTCCATCAACTATTACTCAATCCATCAACAACATTCATCAACTATTACTGTGTCTCATTATGTGTTACAGTATCTGGACACCTCTCCTCCCGAAGTTGACCTCTCTTTGGGCCACTTCTTTGGATTCTTTTCGGGAGCAGCGAGTAGCGGGCTTTTTTATTATTGTTTCCTTTTTGTGTGTGCCCTTGAGCTGTCTCCTTTGATGTAAAAAAAAAAAAAGCTGTTATTTTGCGTTGGTTTCCTCATCCTCACACTCCCAAGCGACGCGTGTATTGAGTCAGAGGAGGAGGGCGTGAAGGTCATATCAGGATTCGTACACCTGATCGCACGCCTTCTATCTCGCCCCTGCATGAGTCTCAGCGTCCAGCACCACGCGCGTCCAGCCCTAGGCGTTGATTGCAAGCGGAGGGACAAGCAACAGCGGAGCTCATCCCTCGCTGCTCGCGGCTTTGTGTTGCGCCAAATTGAAAACATGCTTGAGCGAAGGTGAAACGCGAGGAAATTCGGTGTTGATTAATATTTGCCTCGACGATATTCAGGAAAAAATGATGAATATTAAAGCGTACTGCTGGCTGATTGGATGTTTTGTGTTTGCTCTTGATCTGTCGCTTTAACTTTAAATACCGTGAAATATATAGCAAGGGGACGGGGAAATAGAAAATAGTGTATGGTTGTTAAATTAACTCGCCAGACTGTTAAACGTTAGAAAGCCAAAAGCAGAGGATGTGATAAAGTAAATACAGAAATAAAACAAAACTGCATGGTTATTAAATCTCATACAAGCTTTTCCATTTCAGTCACTTAAAATAAAATAGAAAAATAAAGTGTAAAGTCATCGGCTGTAAAATTGCTGCCAGAAAAAAAGCGAAGAGAAAGGAAAACAGCAAGGAAGTGTAAATGGAGAGTTAAGGAGGAGGAAAACCGGGAGGAAAATAAGGAAGAGGAAGGAGAGAAGGAGACAAGGGTTAGTGAGGAGGAAGAAAGACAAGAGGAAGGAGAACAGTAAGGAAGTGTAGATGGATAATAAAGGAGGAAGGAAAAGCGGAGGAAAAGAAGGAGTTGGACGAGGAAAACCGGGATGAAAATAAGGAAGAGGAGGGAGAGAAGGAGACAAGGGTTAGCGAGGAGGAAGAAAGACAAGAGGAAGGAGAACAGTAAGGAAGTGAAGATGGATAATAAAGGAGGAAGGAAAAGCGAAAGGAGAGCAAGGAAGCGGAGGAAAAGAAGGAGTTGGAGGAGGAAAACCGGGATGAAAATAAGGAAGAGAAGAGAGAGAAGGAGACAAGGGTTAGTGAGGAGGAAGAAAGACAAGAGGAAGAACAGTAAGGAAGTGGGTATGGATAATAAAGGAGGAAGGAAAAGTGAAAGGAGAGCAAGGAAGAGGAGGAAAAGAAGGAGTTGGAGGCAAGACGAAGCAAAGGAAAATAGGAAGATATGAGGAAAAAGTTCATCATCAATCAAGCAAGTCATATAATTTACTTCATCAATTAAAAGAAATAAGTATTGTGTGATTATTTAGTCTGATGCAGCATTTTTCTTTGTTGTGTATAAAGTTCTGCTCAGCTACAAAATTTAATAGCCACAAATTTCAGCATCGCTTCAAAACAAAACGTGTAATACTGAAAGCTTTAATTTTGCCTTTTTTAACAATTTCCTTTTCCATTACTCACATTACTGATCTATTTTCCATATCAAATCATGCTCTATTTTTACGTATTTCCATTTTTTTTTTCAGTAATGTATTCTCTTTCATATTTTCCTCCACCTCCGCTTCTTCTCCTCCTCCTCCTGCTCCTGCTTCTTCTCCTCCTCTTTCTTCTTCCTAACTTCTCCATCCAATCTTTCGTCTGCCAAACTTTCCTTCTCATCTAATTTATCTTGTCGCTTCAACTTACGATTCTCTCTTTCCTATCCATTCTTCTTTTAGTTCCCTCATACATAAGTTATTTTTTCTCTCTTCCTCCCTTTTGTGTTTCCTCCTCTACCATATTTTCTTCCCCCGTGCTCTTCTTCCTCCTCCATTCTCTCTTTCCCCCATCGTGAAGTCTCGTATTTCTTCATTATTTCGTCTCGTTTACTCTAATATTCCTTATCATCTAACCCACTCATGCTCTTCAATATCCTCGGCCTCATCCGTGCTCCTTCTATCCTCATTTTCCTTCTCCTCCTCCTCATCTTTTTCCTCCTTGCTCTTTTTGTCATTCACGTCTTCCTTATTCTCTTTCCCCTTTAGATTTTCCTACATTTCCTCCTCCTTCTTCATGGTCCACATATCATTCTCTTCCTCTCCTTCCTCCTCTTCCACAAATCTTTCCCTCCTCTTCCTCCTCGTCATCCTCCTGCTATACTCTTCTCTCCAGCTTCATTCTTCCTTCCTCTCTTTCTCCGCCTTGCTCTGTATATCATTCTATTCGTCTCCCTCCTCCTCCTCCTATACTCTTCTTCCGACCTTCATTCATGCTCCTCTTCCTCCTTGGTGTATATTTCATTCTCTCCTACCTCTCTCCTCCACCTCCTCCTCCTCCACAAATCTCCCTCCTCCTCCTCCATCTATACACTCTCCAACTCCATTCATCCTCCTCCTCCTTCTCCTTCACTGCCTACTACGCGTCTTCCATACAAGGGGACAATTACCGAATAATGAGATTTGCCTGGGTTAAGTACACATTCCCGCCGTCACCCATTGCAGGCGACAGTATGCTGGGAGGCCAAAGCGACGCGCCCCTCCGCAGCCCAAGTCATTACCTCGCCTTACCTCGCAGCCAACAAGGGGAGCGATGCCACACGGTTCTCGGTGCATTAAGCTACCCCGCGCTGGAAGGGGCTCAAGTGGCTTCCAAGAGAGAGGGAGACCGTGTGTGTTTGTGCGCTTAGACTTGAGTCTCCTTCGGTCTTATGCAATCTCGGAGGTATTCTAATGAGTCTTACACCTGCCCGGAGGAAGATGAGGGAATAACGCCGAGGAAATGGAGAGAGAGGAAAGAGGAAGAGGTAGAAAGACTAAGAGGAAGCAGAATAAGGAAGTACGGTGGAAAGTAAAAGGGGAAGGAAAAGCGAAACGGAAATATGGAATAGGAGGAAGAAGAGGCAAGACAAGACAATTAAAGAAAGGTGAAAAGAAAGGAGAATAAGGAAATACGGATGGAACGTAAGGAGGAAGGAAAAGCGAGAGAGAAAGCTGGAAGAAGAGGGAGAGAAGGAGGCAAAGGTTAATAGAGGATAAAGAAAGGCGAAGAGGAAGGAGAACAGTAAGGAAGAGTAGATGGAAAGTTAAGGAGGAAAATAAGAAAGAGGAGGGAGAGAAGGAGGCAAGGGTTAGTGAGGAGGAAGAAAGACTAAGAGGAAGAACAGTAAGGAAGTGGGGATGGATAGTAAAGGAGGAAGGAAGAGCTGAAGGAGAGCAAGGGAGAGGAGGGAGAGGAGGAGGAAAGACAAAACAGAGGAAAACAAGAAGATATGAGGGAAAAGAGCGTCCTTGAAGAGGGGAAAAAGGAGAGGAAAGTAATGGAAAGAGCAGGAAAATGGAAAAAAGAGAAAATGTAAAAAAAAAAAAGTCGATGAAGAAGGGAAGTAAGAAAGTAAGTGAAAGAACAAGACAGGAGAAAATAAAAAAAAAGAAATTAAGAAAAAGAGCTCCAGGAAAGTAAAGGAGAAACGCAAAACAATAAGAAATAAGAGAGATAAAAAAGAGCGTCGATTAAGAGAAGGAAGAGAAGAAGTTAAAGAAGGAAGGAAGGAACAATGGAAAACAAGGGTAACACGAAGGAGGGAAGGAACGGAAAGGAAGGGAGAACAGAGGAAAACAAGGCAAGAAAACAAACACACGCCTGTCAAAAGGAAAGGAGGAAATAAAAGAAAGAAGGAAGGACGGAAGGAAGAGTGGGAGACAGGGAACGAGGAAGGAAAGGAAAGGAAAAGGAGAGCAAAGCAGTGCAAAAATACAGAGGAGAAGGAGGACCGGAAAGTGAAGGAAGAAGGGAAGGAAGAGCTGGAAATAATAATAACTCGAAAGAGGAAGGGAAAGGAAGGAAGGGCAGGGCAAAGCGGAGAAGACAGGAAAGTAAAGGAAGACGAAAGGAAGGAAGAGCAGAAAGACAAGGATAACATGAATTTGCAAAGGGGAAACAAGGGAGGAAAGGAAGGCGGAGTAAACCAAGGCAAGAAAGAAAGGAAGGGAGGACAAAGCAAGGCAAAGCACGGGAAGAATACGTACAAGTGGCTCCCAAAACTTGCCTCTAAATACCCTTATGGAGTTAGCGCGCCGCTGAGTGCAGGCGCGGAAAGTTAAGGTAACGTTCCCTAATGTAATATTCCGCTGGAGGGTCGCGTTGGGCCGGGCTGTCACCTGGGGCACCTGCGACGAGGATGTGACAGGTAGGAGACTGGCGGGGAGGCTGCGGGTGAAAGGGAGAGTGAAGAGCGGCCGGCAGAGATGGAGATGAGGATTTTGTGATGGTGAGGCTGTGGGCAAAATTAATGATCCCAGCAAAATTAAAAAGAACACATTTCATAATCAAAGGAAGGTGAAAGAAAAGGGTAGTGGAGATGGTGATAAAGATTTCGTGATGGTGAGGCTGTGGGCAAAATTAATGATCCCAGCAAAATTAAAAAGAACACATTTCACAATCAAAGGAAGGTAAAAGAAAAGGGTAGTGGAGATGGTGATAAAGATTTCGTGATGGTGAGGCTGTGGGCAAAATTAATGATCCCAGCAAAATTAAAAAGAACACATTTCATAATCAAAGGAAGGTAAAAGAAAAGGGTAGTGGAGATGGTGATAAAGATTTCGTGATGGTGAGGCTGTAAACAAAATTAATGGTCCTCCCGAAATCCTAGTCAAAAGAAGGTAAAAAAGGAGAGGTAGAGATAGTGATAATGATAATGCGATGGTGAGACTGATAAACAAATAAGCAAACAATCACAACACAACAAAGACTTATCCTGAACAAAAGAAGGTTAAAGAGGGATGGTAGAAAGGGTGATGAAGGTTCCGTAAACAAACAATCCAACAGAACTAAAACAAACAAACATAAACAAACACTCATTCCCCGAAACAAAAGAAGGCAAAAAATAACCCACCTTCCTAAACAAAAGAAGGTTAAAGAGGGATAGTAGAGAAGGTGATGAAGACTCCGTAAACATACAACCCAACACCACTTAAAAAAAAAAAAAAAAAAAAAAACATTCCCGAAACAAAAGAAGGCAAAAAAACAAAAAACAAAAAAACTTCCTAAACAAAAGAAGGTTAAAGAGGGATAGTAGAGAAGGTGATGAAGATTCCGTAAACAAACAATCCAACACCACTAAAAAAAAACACTCTCTCCTTCACTTTTCTCTCTTCCTTCTCCTCTTCATCGACGGTCTTTTTTCCTCAGATATTCCTCTTTTTTTCATAATCTTGCTCTCTCCTTCACTTTCCTCTCTTCCTTCTCCTCTTCATCGACACTTTTTCTCTCAGATCTTTCTTTTTTTTCATAATCTTGCTTTCTACTTTACTTTTCTCTCCTCCTTTTTATCCACATCGACGGCCTTTCCTCTCATTTCTTCCTTTCTTCCATTGTCACAAAAACACAAACAAACACTCATTCCCCAAACAAAGGAAGGAAAAAACAAACAAACAAACAGGCAAACAAGCAGGCGACATCATTCACCAACCATGACTAACTACCTGTCCGGGCCGCACGCAATCTCTTTTTAATCAGCTCACCTGTAATTATGGCGTGACGCTCGGAATTTACCTGAGCTCTGCCCCTCGTCACCTGTCCACTGATTTATCCCGAGCACCTGTTATTTCCCTCCCTCTCTGTCTATCTATCTGTCTGTCTATCTATCTATCAGTTATCTATATCACTCTATCTATGTGCATCTTTGTGAATATAAAAAATGGAGAGCGAAAAAGAAAGAGAAAAAGAAAGAAAGAAAGAAAGAAAGAAAGAAAGACTAAATAGAAAGAGAGAGAGAGAGAGAGAGAGAGAGAGAGAGAGAGAGAGAGAGTCATAAGTAAGTGTATTGCCAAGTTAATATCATTTGTTAACCGAATAATCCTGTAATGCTCCTAAACAGGTAGAGAGGAAAGTTTAAAAGAGACATAAAACAGGGATAGGACGGGAAGGAAACGTTTGGAAATCACCTGGTGGATGGGAGAGAGAGAACGTTTTTTTCTCTGTTCCTTTGACGTTTTCTCTTTTTTCCTCTCCGTTAATCTGATGTAAGTAGATGAACGTTGACAATTTAATTTCCCTGAACTGCATTGCGTCATCCTCTTTACTGTTTTTTTCTGTCTCTTTATTTTCATCTCATTTTGCTTTTTAGTCTTCATCATTTCCTCGCTACGTCTCTTTTTATCTATGTATTTTTTTTTTTTACTGTGATGTATTTTAGAGCCTCTGATATTCATTCTGTATTTCATTTTGGCATTACTTGTGTGTCTGTCTGTCTGTGTGTGTGTGTGTGTGTGTGTGTGTGTGTGTGTGTGTGTGTGTGTGTGCGCGCGTTTGTGTGATTGGTATTAAGTCGGACAGATCCCCTTTGGTAGCCCGGGGCCGCACCTTCCGCTAATGACCTTACCTGCCCTCAGACCACCTGGCGGGGAGGGCTTTACCTGCGTGTGTGTGTGTGTGTGTGTGTGTGTGTGTGTGTGTGTATCTTTCTGACTGTCTGCATCTATCTGTCTGTCTGTCTATGTCTGTCTCTATGTCATTGTGTGTATGTGTGTGTGTGGGGGGAGTGGGAGGGTGGGTGGGGGGGAAGGGGTTATTGTGTTGCGTACGTCCGTGTATGTGTGTACCATGTGTGTGTGTGTGTGTGTGTGTGTGTGTGTGTGTGTGTGTGTGTCGTGTGGCGTGCCGGACAAAACTCGCGGCCCAACGACTAACAAATAAAATCGGGCTCGGCGAGTGAACCAGTTTAGCGAAAATTTGCATACCGTCATTATTGAATCGAAAAATGTATAATGGCGCTCGGCCGTGTAATTGTGTCCATCGAATACCGTCATTAGTTCATTATCACCATTATTTATTGACCTCTCCGTGGGCGCGTGCGTGTGTGCGTGTGATTGTGTTCCTTTACCATTTAAGATTTTTTTTTGTTGTTGTTGACTGTACACTATATGATTCCTTTGTCTGCGGTCACAGCTGTTTAGGTTTTTGTGTTTATTTACTCTTTTCTTTGTGCGTTCGCCTTTGTAGCTTCCCATATTGTCTTTGAACGTATCCCCTCCTCCTCCTCCTCCTCCTCCTCCTCCTCCCGTTCCCACAGTTCCTTTCGTATTATATTCATGTTTTCTCTTTTACAACTCTGCTACATGTTTCTTTATTGCCCCTTCCATCGTTCTTCCTCCCATTTCGTGCTTTCTACTGCCTTCACCTTTGCTCGTAGTGTATGCAAAGTACTCTCTCTCTCTCTCTCTCTCTCTCTCTCTCTCTCTCTCTCTCTCTCTCTCCCTCCTTCCCCCCATTTAACCTCAATCTCTCTCTCCCTTTCCCTCCCCCTTTCAGACTCTCTTCCTCCCTCCCTCTCTCTTTTCTTCCGAGCCAACCTGTCTACCTCCCCCCCCCCCCCATTCTTCCTCTCCGATTCACCTCCCTTTTCCTATTCTTCCTCCCGACCCCTCTTTGTTCTATTCTTCCCTCCATTCCTCCACCTGTTTTGTGTTTTCCTCCCTCCCTCCCCTTCCTCCCTTCCCTTCCTCCCTCCATCTCCATACTTTCTTCCCATTACTCCCTCCTTCCCCTTGCTCGCTCCTTTTACATAACTTAACATGATTTTCAGAGAGAGAGAGAGAGAGAGAGAGAGAGAGAGAGAGAGAGAGAGAGAGAGAGAGAGAAGCCTTGATCTCTCTCCTCGGCCTCTCTATCATCGCCTGTACAGCACACGATCAGTCTTGTGAATGGCCCTTCAAACTCTCTAAATAGCGTGATTGTGTTTGTTTGTTTGTTCGAGTGTGTGCGAGTGTGTGTGTGTGTGTGTGTGTGTGTGTGTGTGTGTGTGTGTGTGTGTGTGTGTGTGTGTTGTTGCTAAATCGTGTTCTTCATTAGCTAATATCCACTGTTACCCAATTCTAAATGCAGAAGTTCATTAGATAAGTGAATTTAGCGAATAATGGAAGTAGTTACAGCCGCCATCTATAATTTTGACCTCTCCTTCCTCCATTGGCAATCTCTATTTACGGGTCGTATTTTAAAACATTTTGTCCCCCAAGTTCACATATTTGACAAGGCTTTCATAGGAGTTGTGGGCATTTCCTGGAGTAGTTTTATGACCCTGGTGGAAGTGTAGCCCTTCCTTTGCACCGTGAACCTAAAAAAACACTCACTATAACCAGATTGACCCCCTCTTTGACCTCTAGAAATGGCTGATGTGAGAAACGAAAGTGTCATAATACCAGCCCTTTATCGTGGTCAATCAACAAGGTCTCCGCGTCACTCTGCGATAACTCATCTTAAACACCCAAAATCTGACCTAACATGTTTTCCTGGGTAGGTTTGGAGGACAGCGAGTACACGTGACAGGTGCGACAGGACGCCAGTGCAATGTTAATTAATCCCGCTCACCTGTGGACCCGTTATTAATCTCACAGCAAACATTGACGATTACACGCACCTCGCTGAACGCTGTGAGGCCTTTTAATGAAGTGTTATATATCTTTTTTTATTTTTTTATTTATTCATTTATGTAGTTATCATACGAACGATATGTCTACCCTTCACCTGTCCTTTGTCCACTTGCGTCTGTCTGTCTTTGCGTGTTTACTTCTGTGCGAATCTCAGAATAGGTGGATTTTTTCTTTTTAAATTCAAAACGCAGAATCATGATTAAAAATGTCAATGTTATCATAGTTTTTTTTTTATCATTCCATTATTTTCTGACAGCAAAGGAAACAGCTCAAAGGCAATATATCAGGACACCTCTCCTCGTGTATTTGATCTTCCTTTCTTTTTGTTTTTTTTTTTTACTTTTAGAGCAGCGAGTTTTTGCTTTTTTTTTTCTTTTTTTTTTGTGTGCCCTTGAGCTGCCTCCTTTGTTGTAAAAAAAAAAAAAAAATAGACATGGGAAAAATAACGGAAAAGCTCACTAAGAACATAAGAACATAAGACCCGCTAATTATATACCCACTGAATCAACGTGAGAAAATATCGTTACCGTAATCACACGTGCGTTACTTTATCACATTAGAGAAACATGGCATTGTACTTCTGGCGGCGTTGAAAGTTTGAAAATATGAAAATAATGTGCGAATCAGTTTTTCCTGCTTCACTTAAGGGAGGGAAAGGGAGGGATGAAGACAGACAAAAAAGGCAAAAAAATTCACGGAAGGTAATATTTTCATCCAGTCTCTCAGCTCCCTTTCTCCTTTCGCTCTTTCCCGTTTCGTTCCGTATGAATAAAACGAGTCTTCAAGTCATAAATAAACGGCGAGAAAAGAGAACGGGAAACATTTCTTATCATAACTCCTTTTATTTCTTGCATATTCTCTATTTCATCCCCTTACTGATATAAATCCCGGTAGACAAAATTCGTAGAGGAGAAGAAATGGAAGTAATATATGGAACAGGTCTTGAAAATTATGATGGAAGTAAGGAAAGAGAGGAGCAAACTTTTTTCTAATAAATCAGCCGGAGTTTTTGCACTTTCGTATCTCATCTCCTTACTAACACAAATCCCAACCGTAAAATTCAAAGGAGAGACGTATTGGAAAGGGGTGTGTAGGAGAGGTTTTGGAAACGTATGGGAAAGGTGAGAGAGGGGCAAACTATTCTTATTTTATCATCCTCTGTTTCTTCCACTTTTGCGTCGCTATCATTCACATGTTCATAGGAGAGTCGATATGGAAAAGTGTATATATGAGGTCTTGGAAACGTATAGGAAAGGTGAGAGAGGGGCAAACTATTCCTATTTTATCATCCTCTGCTTCTTCCACTGTTGAGTCGCCATCGTTCACATGTTCATAGGAGAGTCGAAATGGAAGGGGTGAGAGAGGGGCAAACTATTCCTATTTTATCATCCTCTGTTTCTTTCATTTTTGCGTCGCTATCAATCACATGTTCATAGGAGAGTCGAAATGGAAGGGTGTGTACGTATATTAGGTCTTGAAAACATAGAGGAAAGGTGAGAAAGGGGCAGACTATTCCTATTTTATCTCTATTTGCTTTTTCCTCTTCCTCGTTACCTTTCCGTCGATTTCAAAGCTAAGACGATAAAGGAGGGAGAAGCAAAAAGGTGAAGGAAGAAAGGAGAGAAAAATCCTGACTTTTACATTTTTGTCTCCTGATTTCTGGTTTTATTTGAGAGGAAAAGGAAAGGGAGAGAAAATTTAAAATAGAGAAACAAAGATGATATATTAATGCATGTCTGATAAAAAGGAAGAAGAGAAAAAGAGAAAAAGAGAGGAGAAGGAAAGGGAGAGAGAAAAAATAAGATAAAGAAACAAAGATGATTTATTAACGCATGCCTGATAAATAGGAGGAAAAGAAAATGGTAAAAATAAAGGAGAGAAAAGCAAAAATGTGAAGGAAAGTGGAGAGAAAAATCCATTGTTTCCTCCACTCTCGCGTCGCCTCTCCTTCCTAATATAAACACCAATCGTTGAAGAAAAATTTAAGACGAAATGGAAAGAAACAAAACAAGAAACATAACACACTACTTCGTTCCCTTACTTCCTTTTCTTCTCATATAAACCCAAATCATCTAAATCTTTACATAACCGAACTTAAAACGAGGAAAAAGGAAACAGAATAATGGAGAGCAGAATGAAAAAAGTACCCCCGTCTCCTTCTACTCCTTCCTTTTCATTTCCACGCCGCGTCTCCTTTCGAACATAGAGGAATGGGGTCTCTTCTCTATCCCTTCTTAACTTATGGGCGGAAGAGTCGAGAGATTGGGTGCCGGTAAGACAAGATGGGATGGAACAGTGTTTGATTTCCTAATGTGGCTGCTGGGGGTGGAATAGGAGAGAGAGAGAGAGAGAGAGAGAGAGAGAGAGAGAGAGAGAGAGAGAGAGAGAGAGAGAGAGAAATGAATCACGTAGTCTAATGCATATTATGTAAATTTTCTTTTTTTTTTTCTTTTTTTTCTTTTTTTTTTACTGGTTCGTTTCCTGGGCCCGCTACTACCACCATTGCCTCTCCTCCTCCTCCTCCTCCTCTTCCTCCTCCTCCTCCTCCTCCGTCTTCACACTGACGGAACACACAGCTTCGTTCTTGTTCTCTTTTTTTCCGCTCGATTATACATACATACACATCAGTAGTAATAGTAGATAGTAAATAGTAGGAAGAGGAGGAGGAGGACGTGGAGGAAGAGGAAGAGGAAGTAGAGTAATATTAGCAGCGGCAGTATTACCAACAACAGCGGGAGTCTATCAGTGTTGCCATCATTTTTATTAGTCTTATCGCCGTGAAGAGGAAGACTCAGACGGAGGAGCGGCTGAATGTGAGCCTCTTGTTCATGCTGCCGCCTTCATAAATCCCGACAGAGTGCTTGGGGAGGGAGGGAAGGGTTGGGAGGGAGTGGAGAACCGGAGAGGAAACGGGGAGAAGGGGAAGGTGTGGGGAGGGAAGGAAGTGCAGAGGAGGAAAGGGATAGTGACGGGGGAAGGAGGAGAAGATGCAGGGAGGTAGTGAAGAACCGGGGAGGAAAGGGGGAGGAGAGAGAGGGATAGTGATAGTTGGGAGAGGAGGGAGGGAAGGAAGACACGGGAAGGAAAGGCGGAAGAGGGGGAAGGCATCAATGATAGTTTGGAGAGGAGACAGGCAGGAAGGGGGATGGAAAACTTGTGGTGTGGGAGGGGAAGAAAGAGGAAGAATGGGGAGGGAAAAAAAAGGGGAAGGATGCTAGGGGAGAACATGAGAAAGGGGAAAGGGAGGAGAGGAGAGGGGAAGAAAGGAAGGCAGTAGTTGTGGAGGGTTGGTGAAGGAAGTAGAATAGAAGAAGAATGAAGAAAAAGGAGGAGGAGAGAAAAGTTGGAGGAGAGGAAGGAAAATGTGCCTAAGGTTTGGGCGGTGCAAGAACTAATAGGGAAAGAGGAAAGAGGAAGGAGAAAAAAGAAAGAAGAGGACGAATGGAGATAAAACAGAAAAGATGAAAATAGAGAAGAAAGAAAACAGACGAATAACCGATTAAATATGA
Organism: Eriocheir sinensis; assembly: GCF_024679095.1. Taxonomy (NCBI): domain Eukaryota; kingdom Metazoa; phylum Arthropoda; class Malacostraca; order Decapoda; family Varunidae; genus Eriocheir; species Eriocheir sinensis. The sequence continues at coordinate 22,661,513 of NC_066519.1, forward strand.
CAAAATAATAATAATAATAATAATAATAATAATAATAATAATAATAATAATAATAATAATAATAATAATAATAATAATAACAACTCCAATACAGTAAAGAGTGTAAGGGTATCGGTTTTCATAACAGTTAATAAATGAAAAAATATTGCATGTAATATATACTTATGTTGTTGTTTTCTCTCGTACAAAATAAGTCACGATTTGAGCTCTATAGATTTATTTACGAGGCATTATGTTCGGTTATTAGAGGGAGAGAGAGAGAGAGATGATTTTCACTTCTCTCCGTAACTTTTCCCAATGCAACTTAAAACTCAAAAGCATACCAAGTTTCTCTCTCTCTCTCTCTCTCTCTCTCTCTCTCTCTCTCTCTCTCTCTCTCTCTCTCTCTCTCTCCCTCTCTCCCTCTCTCCCTTCTCTCATCTCCTCCTCTCCTCTTCCTTTTCTTCCCTCATCTTCTCTACCTCTGTTCTTCCTTTCCTCCCTCTTCTCTTCTCTTCCCTCTCTTCAGTCTCCTCTCCCATTCAGTCTCCTTCCCACCCACCGTTTCTCTCCTCTTCTCTCCATCCTTCCCATTATCTCTTCCCTCCCTTCCTCCCTGTCATCATCATATCTCCTCTTCGTCCCTTCATCTCCTCTCCTATTCCCACCGACCTTCCTTCCCATCTTACCTCCCTCCCTCCCTGTCATCTTTTTCTCGTCTTCCCTCCCTCTCTTCTCTCCCTCTCCCTCCTTCCCTCCCTCCCTCCAAGACATAACCACTCTACTCCATCAATACGGTCGTAACTTTCAACTCGCATATCTAAGAGAGAGAGAGAGAGAGAGAGAGAGAGAGAGAGAGAGAGAGAGAGAGAGAGAGAGAGAGAGAGAGAGACACAGAGAGAGAGACACAGACACACACACACACACACACACACACACACACACACACACACACACACACACACACACTTCATCATCTGCCGTTGGAAGGTTTTATGTTAACTTTCATGCGTGTTTATGGAAGCCGTCGGGGTTCTTTGAGTGATGTTATCTGGACTGAGGTGATCGAGGTGAGCGAGGCGAGGTATGATTAAATTGCCAGATGGAAGAAACAAAGACAATTGCTTGAACTATTAGGCGAAAAGATGAAAGGAAAAAATATCTTCATAAAATTGATATCTTTTTAATATCCGCCATGTGTAAAAAGTGGTTCTTGGAAATCTTAGCTGGAAAAAAATGTAAGAGATGTTAGGATAGTAAATACATTTTTATTATGTTTAGGTGAAAAAGAATTATGAAATAGTGAAAAAGTGTTTAAAACGGGATGTTTGGGGAAAAATAATTACGGAAAACACTTGTGAAAAATGTTTTTAGAAAATCTTTGCATGTCAAGGGAAAATATTTAGAATGAGACCATTGGTTTTTTTTTCGAATTAGTTATCATGTACGAAGAAAAGAGGAAATATTAATATGTTGCATTTCTGCTTTAACGTTGTTCAGAGAGTTTTCGTAATTCACTTTGTTTTAATTAATCTCAATTCCCTTTGCGGGGAAAATGCTGACCATATGAATTTCGAGGTCGAGAATCTAGCATTTTTACTAAACTGTTTTATTTATATTATTAGGTTTACTGCGCACTACAGCATAACCTTTTCTGTTCGAATTATACCTTCATTGCATCAGCATTCTATTAATATTCCTCATTCCAGTTTGTATTCAATAAAATGCTTTTAACTCGATTGCATTTTTAATGGGGCCATCAAGACATCTGTCGAAGTGTATTAGCGCTTGTTGTCTTGTAAAACTATAATTGTCTTTTTGATTCCTCTTAGAGGCACATGGTACGCTGGCGTTGTCGTCACCGTTGTTGTTGATATTTTTGTTGTTGTTGTTGTTGTTGTTGTTGTTGTTGTTGTTGTCCTTCTTCTTCTTTTCTTCTTCTTCCTCTTCCTCTTCTTCTTCTTCTTCTTTTTCTTCTACTTTTTCCTTCTTCTTCTTCTTCTTCTTCTTCTTCTTCTTCTTCTTCTTCTTGATGCTGTTTTTAAGTATAGTTCTCAACAACCGGTAATAAGTGTCTCTTCATTACCTTATTTTATACATGTCGAGATAACATCAGAAAAGATATATGTAAAATAAGTTTGAAATCTACCAAAAAGGGAGCGTACATCTTCGAGAGAGAGAGAGAGAGAGAGAGAGAGAGAGAGAGAGAGAGAGAGAGAGAGAGAGAGCATGGCGACTCTTCATAGGGGCTTAGAAACATCTGTGCGAAGGAGGTTTTTGTGAGGAGGGAAGCTTAGACGAAGAGGAAGATGTGGAGGGAAGAGGTAGGGGAGGAGGGTGAGATTGAGATGAGGAAGCTGTAGAGGAAGGGAGAAGAGGAAAGAGGAAGGTTAGGATTTGTTAATAAGGAAACAGGGAAAATTGGTCGGGTTAAAAAAGGGGGAAGGAAAGGAAAGGGTGAAAGAAAACAAGAGGAAGAGGAAAATATATACGAAGAAAGGAGGAGGAAAGGGAAGACTAGAAAGGAATGACAAGAAAACAGGGAAAGGGGGTAGAAAGTTTAAAGGGAGAGGGGGAGGGGGAGGGAAGGGAGAAAAGGGGCAAAAAAATTCAAGAAGAGGATGATAGGCAAGAAGAATGGGATTGAAAAGAGGAGATTTTTTTTTTCTTTTTTTGGAATTAGAATAGAAAGAGAAAAAGAGTAGAAAGGTTAAAGGGGGGGAGAAGGGGAAGAAAAGGATATAAAAGAGATGTGTTGGAGAGGGAGAATAAGAATTGGGAGAGGAGGAATGATTTTTAGAACGTGACTAGAGAGAAAAGGAACAGAAAGGTTAAAGGAAGAGGAGGGGAAGGAAAGAGGACAAATAATATAAAAAAAAAATATTGGGGGGACAGAGTGGGAGTAGGGAGAGGAGGAAAGGTCTTTGGAAGGAAAATAGAGAGAGAAAGGGGTTAGAAAGATTAAAGGAAGGGGGTAGCCGAGTTAAGAAGGCAAGAGAACAAGAAGAGGACGTTAGGAAGAAGGAAGGAAGAATAGCAGTGGGGAGAGAAGGAAATTTTTTGAAAGAAGAATAGAGAGAAGAAAACGATGAAGAGGAGTAGTAGACAGGGATAAGGGAAAGGTTAGGAAAAGAAAGAGAACGAAAAAGGTGGGAGGAAGGAAAATAAAGGAGGAGGAAGGAAGAAACGAGGTGAGGGAGGAGGGAAAGAAAGGAGGAGTGAACAGGAATAAGAGAAAGGTCAGGGAAGGAGATAAACGAAAAAGGTGGGAGGAAAGAAAATAAAGAGGAGGAGAGAATGAATGGAGGGGTAAAAAGCGATAAGAGAAAGGTCAGGGAGGGAGATAGAACGAAGGAGGTGGGAGGAAGGAACGATAGGAGAAGAGGAGAGGAAACCGGGTGAGAGAGAGAGAGAGAGAGAGAGAAGGGAAAGGAAGGAGGAGTTTTAAGCTGTGGTGTGAGAGGGACAGCATGGATCGGGTAGGAGGAAAGCTGATGATGATGAGGAGGAGGAGGAGGAGGAGGAGGAGGAGGAGGAGGATCTCTTCTTTTCCTCCTTCAGACTGCAGAATGGTGCCAGGATCAATGTTACGTGGGAGTTTTTTTTTTTTTTTTTTTTTTTGCTCCATTATTTCTGATTTTCTTACATTCTTTTTTATATTCTTTTTTTTCTTACATTCTTTTCTTATTCTTTTTTTTCTTTACATTCCTTCTCTTACTTGATTCACTTTTATTTACCTTTTTTTTACCCTATACCGCAGACGAAAGCATTTATCAAACAGTTCCATTTTTAGTGTTTTTTTGTGTGTGTAATCCATTTATATTAATCATCTATTGAGTAAGTCCTTTCGTTTTTTCTTTCTTACCCAGATGTCTACAATTTATTTCCCTTGTTCTAGCACTGACAGCAAACTAAGGCATTTATTAAAGAGTTCCAATCCCATATTTTTTTGTTAACCCATTTATATTAATCTTCCATTGTGTAAGTCCTTCATTTTTTATTTATTTTATTTTTTCACCCAGATGTCTACAATTTATTTCCCTTGTTCTAGCATTGACAGCAAACTAAAGCATTTATTAAAGAGTTCCAATCCCATATTTTTTTTTGTTAACCCATTTATATTAATCTTCCATTGTGTAAGTCCTTCCTTTTTTATTTATTTTATTTTTTCACCCAGTTGTCTACAATTTACTTACCTTGCTTTACCTTATACCGCAACGAAAGCACTACTAAAAGAGTTTCAATCGTATGTTTTTAGTTTACCCATTTATATTAATTTTCTGTTGTGTAAGTCCTTTCGTTCTTTATTCATATTCCTTTCTTTCTTTTATTTTTTCACCCAGTTGTCTACAATTTATTTACCTTGTTTTACCTTATACCGCACCTAAAGCAATACTAAAAGAGTTCCAATGTTTTTTGTTCACCCATTTATATTAATTTTCTGTTGTGTAAGTCCTTTCGTTCTTTGTTCTTTCTACCCGGATGTCTACAATATTTCATCACTAATCTTTCCCGAGACACCAGACATATTTTTTCTCTTCAAAATATATCTTCGTATGCATCATAATTCCTTCTAAACTTAGATGAATGTTGCGGCTCGGCGAAAAATTTGAGTTCGTGATATATTAGTATTTCGAAATAGCGGAAAATTTAAAAAAAGAGAGAAAGCAAACACAAAGACAATAAAGCGGATGAAACGATGCCCTTCAGGTGAATCGAAAGGTCAACGTTCATCTATTTACGTCAACTTGTCAGGGAAAAAGGGGGAAATTTTTTGAAGCCTTTTTTCCGCCATTCATTCATCGCATGATTTGAAAGCGTTTCCTTAACCAAATTTTTCTGTGACAGTTTCCTCTTTTTGCTTTGTCTGTTTCGTAATGCTCCAGTTTCCCCCCCCCCTCCCCTTTCTCTCTCTCTCTCTCTCTCTCTCTCTCTCTCTCTCTCTCTCTCTCTCTCTCTCTCTCTCTCTCTCTCTCTCTCTCTCTCTCTCTCTCTCTCTCTCTCTCTCTCTCTCAATTGCTCTGGCACAGTTTACGTACGTTAGTTATGACGAAATAAACAACAGACGTGCGCTCGATATTACGTAGTGAAAGACAGACAGACAGAGAGATAGGTAGAGATGCAGGAAACGGTATTCATGTTAAAACAGATATGTCGTTACCGTAAAAGAATGGGTGGATATACTACTATACTACTACTACTACTACTGTTACTACCACCACCACTAACAAGTACAAGAATAACAATAAGAAAATGACACTAACTTCTCCTGTAAGCAACACGTTCTCTCTTACATTGCTGTGGTCAGGGCGTGTTGTGCAGGTAACCATCCGCCGCGCCCCAAGGCAAGCTGTGGTCCGCCTGAGACTTAAAATACGCAGCGTGAAATGGCTTGGAATTATAAATGAAATGGGAAGAAAAATGGTCCCGGCGAGATCCTCCTAGGCGGATATCGAAGCCTCAAAAAAGGAGGAAAGTGGAAAACAGATACCAACATAAAAAATATATATATATAGGTAAGCCTTTCAAAAGTGTACCTTGTTAAAAATAATTCAGTGCTTGGAAAAGGAGAAAAAAATGGAAAAAGGAAATACCTGGTACGGAAGTGTTGCGAGCTGTTGAAAACAACTAAACTGACCACGAAAATAACGGAACTTATGAAGAAAAAAAAGTTTCCGAGAAAATATACAAAGCAGCGAAGAAAGCTTGCGTAGGTCTTGACCTTAAGCTCCGTTTTGCTTCCTTCCGTGTAAACTAAAGGTGAAGACGTCCGTTGGCGGCAGCTGGACCCTATAGTGCTCAGGGCGGCGTGAAGGAGCGAGGGATGATCGGATAATGCAAGATCCGCTTATGGAAAAACCACACGAAAGCAACTTGAAAAATGGGAGCTTAAATATCCCGGGGAATTAGGAAAGTTTACTATTTCAGAATCCCCCAAAAACTCGAAAGCTAGAAACAAATACAGCTTTTAATCATAGAAACATGCTAAGAATTCTTGTAAAATAACGAAACAACTTCACCAATGTTCTATAAAATGTGAATGAGCATGAAATCCTTCTTGACATTGGAAAAGATTGAAGAATCCCTGAAATGCCAAGGCAGAACGAAAACATACAGATTCCGGTGCGACCGAGGAAAGACTTGAAACTTCTCTTGATCTGAGGAGGAACGTCAATTAAAAAAGCGTGAAAACTTCGGAAAACAAATTCTTAGCTGTGCATCCCTGTTTTTTGTTCTCCTTTTCCTTATTACTAACCTCTTTCTCTTTTTCTTTCCTTCTCTCCTCTTCTCTTCCCTCCTCCTCCTCCTCCACCACTACCATTACCACCACCACCACCAGGTCCCCGTGTTCCTCTTCCTCCTCCTCTTTCTCCTCCTCCTCCTCTTTTTCGCTTTCCAAATTCACTCTTCTTAATTTTTTTCTCTCTTTCTTTCTCCTTTTCCTTATTTTTAACCTCTCTCTTTTCTCTTTCCTTCAGTGTGTCACGTGAACGCTGCCGTATATATCAGGCGAGGGCGAATAAGGCGAATTAAAGAGTTACGGTCAGCTATATTTCTTCCTCGCCCAAAAATTTATGGCAGTGTTGTTGGCAGACCTAAGATTGTATGAACGTGCGTATGTGACGTCCGCGACACACACACACACACACACACACACACACACACACACACACACACCTCCTTCGTCTCTGTCTTCCTACATGAGGTTCGACACATGTCACGCAATCTTGTCTCCATCTCCCTCCTTATCGCCTTCCCTTTCCTCCCTTCCTTTCCTCCGTTCTGTCTCTCTTTTTCCTACTTCGCAAACTTTTGATCTACCCCTTCCATCCACTCTTCCTCTCCTATTCTTTTTTCCTCCTTTCTTTCCGGTATGTTATAATGTCCTTTTACCTTATTTTCTCTAATGTTTTTTTTTTGTTTCCCTTTTTTCATCTAATACAATTTACCTATAACTTTTTTCTCCTTTTCTTTTACTTACTTTTTTACTTCGCTTTTCCTTTTCCTCCTTCCTTTCCTTTCCTCTTTTCCCGATTCTAGTTTTCTTTATTCGTGCTTTCCAACACCTTACTCTCATTATTCTCTACAACCTTTTTATTCTTTTCTCTCTTTTCAATCTCCATCTTTTATCTCCTCCTTGTACACCAATTTCTACATTTTACATTTCCTATCATTTCAGTATTGCGTTTTTCTCTTTTCACCTTTTATTTTCGCCATCATGCCTTTTCCTTCCTGCTCTTCGTTTTCTGCTTCAAATCCTCTTTTCTCTTTCCATCGTTTTCTCCTTTCCGCCAGTCCTTCTCTTCACCCACTTCAATCTTTCTTTCCGTATTGTCTCTTATCATTTTCAGGACGTCACTCAACCTACTTATTCACTCAGGGGA
>NC_066519.1:22671376-22678876 GCF_024679095.1 Eriocheir sinensis
ACTACCACCACCACCACCAACACCACCACCAACAACAACAACAACAACAACACAAAAGCACTACCACAACTACTACCACCACTATAATTACCACCACTAACTGCACCACCACCACCATCAAAGTTATGACCAACCACCACTACCATCACCACCACCACGGCTACCACTGTCCTTACTAACATTTCCACCACCACCACCACCATTAATACGTCACCACTAGCCACCATTGATATCCCCTTCACTTCACAACTATCAGTAACCCAACCAAAACCATCACCACAACCACCACCATCACTACCACCACCAGCAAACAACAGCAGCGTCACCACCACCGCCAACAACAACAACAACAGCAACGCCTCCTCCTGTATCTCATTTTTATGCTAATTCTTGACGTCAATTTCCTCCCGGAGTGGATTGACGCAGCGAGTCGCGAGGCGGATGATTGAAAACAATTGGAACGTGACCGAAAAAAGACCCAAAATGAATCTTCCCCTTTTTATCCAATTTCCGGACGACACAATCTCTCCTCTTTGCCCTTTTTCCCCTTTTTTTTGTCGTAATTTTTTTTCTTTTTTCCCTTTCTTTGTTCCTTTGTCCCAGCCTCCTCCGCCTTTTCTTCTTTTTTTTTTGTCTTATTTTTATTTTTTGTTTAATTAACTTTCATTCCTTCCCCACTTTTTTCCTTTTTTTCGTGTTTTTTTGTTTTTTTGTCTAATCTCCTCTTTCTTCGTCCTCCTTCCCAGCCTTTGTTTTCCTTTTTTTGTCTTATTTTTGTTTTTTGTCTAATTAACCTTCATTCCTTCTCCACTTTTTTTACCTTCTTTTTCGTTTTTTTTCTAATTTCCTCCTCTTTCTTCTTCCTCCATCCCTTCCTCCTTCCCAGCCTTTTCTTCCTTTTTTTGTCTTTTTTTTGTGTTTTTGTCTAATTAATCTTCATTCCTTTCCCAGTTTTTTTCCTTTTTTTCTCGTTTTGTTTTCTCTTTCTAATTTCCTCCTCTTTCTTCTTCCTCGATCCCTCTCTCCTTCCCAGCCTTTGTTTTCCTTTTTTTGTCTAATTAACTTTCATTCCTTCCCCACTTTTTTCCTTTTCTCGTTTTTTTTTGTCTTTCTAATTTCCTCCTCTTTCTTCTTCCTCCATCCTTTCCTCCTTCCCAGCCTTTTCTTCCTTTTTTTTTGTCTTTTTTTTTGTTTTTGTCTAATTAATCTTCACTCCTTTCCCAGTTTTTTTCCTTTTTTCTCGTTTTTTTTCTCTTTCTAATTTCCTCCTCTTTCTTCTTCCTCCATCTCTTCCTCCTTCCCAGCCTTTGTTTTCCTTTTTTTGTCGTTTTTTTTTTTTGTCTTTATTTCCCTCCCTTTTCTTCTTCCGTTCTTCCTTCCTCATCTTCATTTCCTCTTTTTGGTCGTATTTTTGGCCAATGTCTTTTTGTATTTCTCTCCCTTTCTTCTTCCTCCGTTCTTTCCTTCTTCCCCGTTCTGCATTTTTTATTTCTTATTTTTTGGCTTGTCTCTTTTTCTTATTTGTTTCCCTTCTTCCTTGTTCCCTCCCTCTTCTCCTTCCTTTCTTCCTATATTTGTTTCATTTTGGCCTATGTCTCTTTCTTTCTTATTTCTCTCCCTTTCTTTTTCTTCCATACCTTTCTCCTTCCCCACTTTTTTCCTTTCTTTGTTCATATTTTTTGCTTCTCTTTCTTACTTCTCTCTCCTTCCTTTTTCCCCTCCTCACCCTCCTCCATCCTCTCCCTGCTCCCTCTTACCTCTTACCTTTTTTTCTTTCCTCCCTTCTTATCTGCTTACTGACCAATTTGTTTTCCTCCTTCCCTCCCTCCCTGCCTCCTTACCTACCTCACGCCCTCCTCCCCATCCTTCATTCTTCCTTCTCTTCCCAGCCTCCCTCCTCCCCTCCCTTCCCCTCACATGCTCTTTCGTTTCTCTCTTGATCACATTTTCTCCTTCCTGCCCTTCTCCCTTTCCTTCCCTTCGTCTTTATTTTGTATGTTTAGCTCCTTTTCATTTCATTTTTTTCTGGGGTTTTATTTTTTATCTTTGCTTTTACTTAATCTTTCTCTTTATGGTTAATTTTTTTCTTATTTCTGATCATTTTTTTTCTCTCTCCTCTCCTCATTACATCACTTTTTTTCTACTTGTTTTAATGTTTTTTTTTTTATTATTTTTCTTCATTAGAGAACTCCTGCCCAGCATTTCTTCGTGATTATGATGTATATTTTTTTTTCTTTTTTTTATTTTCATCTTATTTTCGCTGCCTCCTTATCTTGCCCCTGAATTTTCATCTTTTTCTCCTTTCACTAATCTGTTTTCTTGGCTCTTTTCTTTGCCTCATCAAGTGTATTCTTTTCTTCATTTCCGTATTTTTACTTTCTTTTCGTCCCCTACTTCCTCCCTTTCTTCTTTTCGTCTTTCTTTCTTTCTTTTTTTCCTTCCTTTCTTCATTCTTTCGATCATTCTTCCTTTTCTATTATCTAAACTTATGTATCTCTTTTCTCACCATCGTCCATTTCTTCACACTTCTTTTCCTTTGCCTTCCCTCCTCCTTCTCTTCCATTTCCCTTGCTTCTTTTACCCATCCGTCCTTCCCTTCTTCCTCCCTCCTCTCCATTCTTCCCTCATTTTTCACTTCTTTCATGAACTCTTCCTTCTCAACTCCTTCCCTCCTTGTCTCCCCTTATCCTTCCCTTCTTCATTCCTCCACCATTCTTTCCTCCTCCACCTTTATCGTTTTCCTTCAGTCATCCTTTACTTTTTCCCTAACCTCATCCTTCCCTCCTTCTTTCCTCAACTCTCCTCTCCTTATCTTTCCCTTCTTATTCATCTTATCCTTCCTTCCTTCTTTCCTTCACCATTCTTTCCTTTTCCACCTTTATCGTCTTCCTTCCCTCATCCTTTTCTGTTCCCTTCCTCTCTTCCTTCCCTTCCTTCTTTCCTCCACCCACCCATTCTTCTCCATCCTTCCTTCCTCCTTCTCCTCTCCTTCTTCTTCCTTTCTTCTCACAAACTTGTCTGCGGCGCGCCCGAAACCTCGACTTGCTAGGAATGCTTAATTAATCCTGAGAGAGAGAGAGAGAGAGAGAGAGAGAGAGAAGGGGGGAGGCGGAATATAATAAGACTTGGAGACGTGGAGGGAAGGAGGAATGAGGGAAAAAAAGTTAGAGGAAAGAAAAAAAGAAAAAGAAAATGGTAAAAAAAAAAGAATGAAAAATTAATATAATGAAAGAAAAAGTGAGATAATTAATGAAAGATGAAAAGGGGGAGGAAAAGAAGGAAAGAAAATGAGAAAGAAAAAAGTTATTGATGTAGGTTCCTCTGTGTGTGTGTGTGTGTGTGTGTGTGTGTGTGTGTGTGTGCGTGTGTGTGTGTGTGTGTGTTATCCGGCAGGTGACATCCCAACACCTGTTTATTTGTCTTTGTCCAGTGTTATTGACTATGCAAGAGGTGCCGGGTGCTCTCTCTCTCTCTCTCTCTCTCTCTCTCTCTCTCTCTCTCTCTCTCTCTCTCTCTCTCTCTCTCTCTCTCTCTCTCTCTCTCTCTCTCTCTCTCTCTCTCTCTCTCTCTCTCTCTCTCTCTCTCTCTCTCTCTCTCTCTCTCTCTCTCTCTCTCTCTCTCTCTCTCTTTTTCCTCCCTTACATAACAATTCCTAGCACAACATTCCTTTTTATATCCCTCCTATACTTTCCTTCTTCCTTCCGTCCATCTTTCTCCCCTCCCTTCTCTATCTCTCTCTTCCCTTCCTTCCTTAACAACACACCAATGCCTTCCCCTCCTTGTTTTCCTCTTCGGTCTCCTCCTCCTCCTCCTCCTCCCTTCGTTATCCTCATCCTCCTTCCCGTCCATCCTCATCAACCTCATCTTCCTCTCCTCCTCCTCTTCCTTTTTTCCTCCTCTTCCTCTCCTCTCTTCCTCCTCCTCCTCCTCCTCCTCCTCCTCCTCCTCCTCTCTGTTTTCTCCTATCCTTGTTATCCTCATCCTTCTTCTCTACCTTCCTCATAAACATCATCTACCTCTTTTCCTCCTCCTCCTCTCCCTACGCCTCCTCCTCCTCCTTTTCCCTCTCCTCGTCCTCTTTTTTTCTCCTCCCCTTGTTATTCCTCCCCTTGTTATTCTCACCATCTCCCATTTCTCCACTTCCTCTCCTCCTCCTCCTCCTCCTCTTTCTCAATTTTCTTCTCCCTTTCGTTATCCTCTTCCTCCTTTCCAACTCTCATCATCAACACCATCTTCTTCCTCTTCCTCTTTTTCTCCTCTTTCTCCTACTCTTCTTTCCTCTCCTCTTCCTTTTTATCTCCTCTTCTCTTTCTCCTCCACTTTCTTCTCATTCTCATCTATCCCTCACTCTCTCTCTCACTCACCTGCGTCTAATAAGGCAATGATCCCAAAGGTTCCTCGCGCAATGTTCACCTGGAAATTATTCAGGTGTGTGAGTCGCAATTAGGGCCGAGCGAAGGTGTGCAGGCAGGTAAAAGCGACGGGCAGGTGAGGTAGCAGTGATTGTCTTTTTGTACCTTTTGTTTTCCTTTGACTTTTTTTTTACCTTATACGGAGCAGCGCCAGTGTTGTGTTGCTCGATTTTGGGGGTCCGTTTCAGTAACCTTTTATCTCTTACTTTTTTTTTCTTCCTTTTTGTTGTAGTTCTCTCTCTCTCTCTCTCTCTCTCTCTCTCTCTCTCTCTCTCTCTCTCTCTCTCTCTCTCTCTCTCTCTCTCTCTCTCTCTCTCTCTCTCTCTCTCTCTCTCTCTCTCTCTCTCTCTCTCTCTCTCTCTCTCTCTCTCTCTCTCTCTCTCTGTGTGTGTGTGTGTGTGTGTGTGTGTGTGTGTGTGATTATTTCCGCCTCGTTCATTTGGTTCTCGGTCGCATTTCCCATCGCCCGTGACGTCACTGATGGGCGGACCAATCAACGCTTGACCCTCGCCTCGGCCCTTCAATTTCAACCAATCAGCGGGCTTTAAAAATTTCCCTTCCCGCCTTACTTATCATTTATACCAATTGAGAGCGCTCTAATGAGTCCATTTATTCATTACTCATGTGCATTTGGTGTTTTCCTTGTTTATTTTTGTCATCTGTTTCATTTCGTTACTTTTTATCGTTTTTTTTTTTAGAGAGAGTATAGGTGTTTCGTTTTTGACAAGTTCGTTTTTTTTTTGTTGATTTTTTCTATTTTTGTTTTCTTCTCTATTATTTTTTTCCTTTCCTTTCGTTTCCTTTTTTATCTTTCCTTTCTTTTCCTTTTCATATATCTATTTCCTTTCCTTTTCTTTCCTTCCACCTCTTCCCTTCCTTTCTATTCCATTCTTTTCTCTTCTCTTCTCTTCTGTTCCCTTCCCTTCCCTTCACTTCACTTCCATTCCCTTCCCTTCCCTTCTCTTCTCTTCTTTTCTCTTCTCTTTTCTTCGCTTTTCTCTTCTCTCTCTCTCTCTCTCTCTCTCTCTCTCTCTCTCTCTCTCTCTCTCTCTCTCTCTCTCTTCTCTTCTCTTCTCTTCCTCTACCTCTCTCTCCCTCCCTAAGCTGTCAGTGTGAAATCGTGATAAATTCATTTCGTCTCGGTGTCGCTGTCTTTCTGTCTGTCTCTCACCCCGTCAGTCAGCCAGTCAGTCAGTCATTTGCCCAGTCAGTTAGTCGGTCACTCCTGATATCTTTCTTTTATTAATCCCTTTTTTTTTGGCTTGTCTCTATACTTATTTATGTTAGTCTCTCCCTTTCGCTGCCTCTCTGTCTTTGTCTGCTCTTCCTATCTCTCTATCTATCTATCTATTTTTATCTGTCTATGTCTATCTATCTATCTCTCTCACTCCTGCGTTTCTGGGTTTTAAGGGGATTGGTTATTTTCGCTGGAGAGGAAGAGAAAGGAGTTTTAGAGAGAGAGAGAGAGAGAGAGAGAGAGAATTGGCAGTGAAGGAAAGTTTATTGAGAGCGAGGAATAAAAACAAAAGGTGAGATGTGAAGCTTGAAAAAAAATGCATGAGAGAAAAAAGAAAGGAAAAGGAAAGGAGAGCGTAAAGGATAAACGACATGGAGAGGAAAGTTAGGAAGATAAATGAGTGTGGGATGGAGGTAGGAGGAAATGGAGGTAATGTTGACGAGAGTGGGGAGACAGAAATAAATGAAGGAAGAGAGAGGAAAGAAAAAGAATATATGGTAGGAAAGTGTGAAAGAAAATAAATGTGAAGAGAGAAACAAGAAGAAGGGAATTTATAGGAAGGAAAAAAAGGCAAACAAGAGAGAGGTGATAAAAAGGAAGGAGAAGGGAAAGATAAAAGAGGCAAAAATGAAGGAAGGGAGAGGAAAGAAAAAGAATGTGTAGGGAAGTGTGAAAGAAGATAAATATGTAGAGAGAAACAAGAAGAAGGGAATTTATTAGAAGGAAAGAAAGGGAAACAAGAGAGGTGAGGAAAGGAAGGTACGGTAAAAGAGTAAAAAATGTGATAAAAAAAGTAAAAGTAAAAAGTAAAAAGGGAAATAAAAGAACAGATAGAAATATATAGACAAAAAGGAAAAGCAAAAAGAGAAAAGGAAAATAAAAGAACAGATAAAAACATATAGAAAAAAAAGAAAAGCTGAAAGGGAAGAGGAAAAGGAAAGAACGGATCAAAATTTAGAGAAAGGAAAGTTAGTCAGTCGGAAGGGGTGAGAATGAGAAAGAGGGAAGTAAATGATGGGAAAAATCGTGGAGGCTGGGGAGAAAGATTATTGGCTAGGGGAGGTAGAAGGAAGGAAAATAATCTGGAGAAATGAAGGAGAGAAGGAGGAAGGGAGGAAAATCTTCAATATCTTCCTCTTTCTTCCTCCTAGTCATCTCATGGTTTAATCTTGCTACCTGGAGATACACCTTTTCCTCCTCCTCCTCCTCCTCCTCCTCCTCCTCCTGTTCATCTTCCTCTTCCTCATCTTCCAACTTTTGTATGTTTTTTTTTTTTTTGCTCGATTCAAATTCCCTTTCATATTTCTTTCTCTCTCCTTTCACCGTTCCTTTCTTTCTTTCTTTCCTGTCTTGCATTCGCTTCCATTCCCCTTTTTTTCGTATTTCTTCTCCTTCCTTTGTATTAAGTTATTATCCCCGTGTTTCATTTATTGGTTTATTATTTTCTTTCTTTCGTTCCTCACCTTTTTTCTCGTCTGTCATTTCATTCGTCACTTCTTTCTTTCTTTCTCCATTCCGTTGTTCCTTCCTTCCTTTCATCTTTCCTCTCGTTCATCCTTTCTCTCTTCCATTCCTCAGTTTTTTTTTCTCGTCAATCCTTACACTCATTACTTTCTCCTTTCTTCCTTCACTCCGTTCTCCCTTCCTTCCTTTCATCTTTCCTTTCGTGCTTCCTTCCTCTCTTCCATTCCTCAGTTTTTTCTTGTCAACCCTTACACTCATTACTTTTTCCTTTTTTCCTTCATGCCTATCTTCCTTCCTTTCTTCCTTCATTTCGTCCTTTCTTTCTTCCTTCCCTCACACTTTCCCTACTACACATTTTCATCCTCTCTCTTCCATTCCTCATTTTTT
>NC_066519.1:22683876-22698876 GCF_024679095.1 Eriocheir sinensis
CACACACACACACACACACACACACACACACACACACACACACACACACACACACACACACACACACACACACACACACGTCTCTCCATCAAAGATTCTCCTCATGATTAACAATTAGCAGAAGCCTCGTTTTTAAGATGCTGAAGTCGTGTGTGTGTGTGTGTGTGTGTGTGTGTGTGTGTGTGTGTGTGTGTGTGTAAAAGAAAAGATAATTATATTTGGGGTCTTTTATCTTGCATCATCAAAATAAACAAAAGAAAAACATAATCAAAAACAAAAACAAAACTCACCTCTCCGGATTTCGTCTTGCAGGAAACACAGGAAAACTAATTAACAGGTTCTACGGCGGGAAAGGTGCAAAAAGAAAGAAAAAAAAGGAAAAAAAGGAGGAAAAAATATATGTACCACTTTTCTGTGTATCCATGTTTTGTCCAATGAGTGACTGAGATGACTGAAAGAAAGAGTTGGTGAGGAGGAAACGGATAAAGAGGAAAGAAAGGCGAGGAGGAAAAATAAACGAGGAAATAATTGAAGGATAAGGAATTGAATAAAGAAACGAGGTGCTATTTTGTGACAAGCAGAAAACGTGAGGAAGGAAAATACATAACAAATCCACATCAATCATCACAAACTAACCAGAAAAGAAAGAGGAAATCATCTAACGTAACATTCCTTCTTGTGTTTCCTTTCCTTCCTTACTCGAGAAATAAAGAGAAGGAAAGAAAGGAGGAAAGAAAACTAGAACAAACACACAAACAGGGACCCAAAGTGAGGTAGCTCCATACCCTCCCATGCTTGCCGTTCTGTCCTCTAAATCTGAGCCCACGAACCCAACCCAGCGGTGACACACAAGCCCCGAAGATGCCCTAAGAAGTGACCGCAAGGATTCAGTGCTATGTGGGCGGGGTCTGGCTGGCCTCACACCTGTTCCACCCGGCCACGCGACGCCCACACCCCTTCGGACATGCTCAGCTGAAGGGGGTGTCGCCATGGCCTCGCCCGGGCGGAAGGTGGCCCCCGGAAAGGAAACACTACACAAGAGTAACAGTGATCCGGTTCGCCGTATCCACCGCCAGTATGTGAAGGGTCGGGGGTCGGGAAGCACGCCCGTCTCCCGCTGCTTCCTCAACCTGGATGGCTACTCGTATGTCATAGGTAAGTAAGGTAACCTCCCTCCCCTTGGCTCTTCAGGTCTTGGCCATTTTGTACGCACGTCTCATTCCAGTAAGTCACTCTCAACTTTGCCTTGTTAGGGGTTGGTCATTTTGTACGCATGCGTCATCCCAGTCAGTGTTGAAGACAGGTAAATAATGCAGCTATGGAAAAAGATTGAGGAGGAGGAGGAGGAGGAAAGTAACTAGAAAGAGGAAGATAAACAATAAGAGTAAAAATAATGACACTAATAATAATAATAATAATAATAATGAAAATAATAATAGTGGTTAGAACAAAATAGAGGAGGAAGAGGAGGAGGAGGAGGAGGGAAGGGTAGCTAAGGCATTAGAATTATTTAACTATTGCCAAGAAAAAAATATATACTAAATGTTTACGAGTATACACATCGTCAGTATTAAATCTTTATACGTACATGCGTTTTTATTCTCTTTTTTTTCCCTTGAGCTTCTTCCTTTGCTGTAAAAATAGAATCAGAAGCTCAATCCACCTGAGTAATATTTTTTTTTTCTGGAGTGGTCACGAAATGAGAAGGTGAGTGGAAATTAACTAATATTACCTTCTCTTAACTCTTAACTTCCTCTCTCCCGCCTTCCTTACC
Organism: Eriocheir sinensis; assembly: GCF_024679095.1. NCBI lineage: Eukaryota > Metazoa > Arthropoda > Malacostraca > Decapoda > Varunidae > Eriocheir > Eriocheir sinensis. The sequence goes on from NC_066519.1 coordinate 22,685,651, forward strand.
AAGCCATCGCTGCATCAAGTCGTCGTCCATTCACCTCACCCTCTTGACCTCTTTTCTCCTATCCTCTCTATTTATATATTATTGTTGTTGGTTGATTAATCCGCCCTTTGTTGAGTAAGTTATGTATTCATTCACTTCCCTGTTCTGCGCACTTGATTTTATTGCTTATTTTGTGTTTTATCATTGTTCGTTTTCTCGTTGTTGGTGTTTCTTTCTTTCTTTTCTTTCCGTTCCTCTTTCCTGTCTTGGTTGGTTCGTCGTTTGTCTTTTTTTTCTGTTGTGGTGATTCCTTTTTTTTTCTGTTTTCCTTTACGTGTTTTCTTTATTCCTTATATTTTTCTTGTTTTATTTCTCACCATCGTCATTATCACCCTTTCTGTTCTTCTTCTTCTACTCCTTCTTTTCTACTTTGTCTTTTTTTTTCTTCTTCTTCTTCATTTTTTCCTTCTTTTTCTTTTTCTTCTTTTTCTTCTTTATCTTTTTCTTTTCCTCCTCCTTCTTCTTCTTAATTTTCTTCTTCTTCTTCTTCTTCTTCTTCTTCTTCTTCTTTCTTCTTCTTCTTCTTCTTCTTCTTCTTCTTTCCTCCTTCATCATCTCCACCCCTCTTCCTCTATTGACACTTAACTGTTCTAATATTATCACTTCTTTTCTTTCTTCCCTTCTTCCCCTGTTTATCCCTCTATTTGTGGTTTCTTCCTCTCCCTTATTACCATCTTTCTTCCTCCCCTCGCCCTTCTTCCTCTTCTTTCCCCTTGTTTGTATTCTGCTTTTTTTTTTCTTGTTGAACTGCGCGTAAGGGAATGTTTCTTTTTTCCTAATCCTCCATTTTCTCTCTCTCTCTCTCTCTCTCTCTCTCTCTCTCTCTCTCTCTCTCTCTCTCTCTCTCTCTCTCTCTCTCTCTCTCTCTGTGTGTGTGTGTGTGTGTGTGTGTGTGTGTGTGTGTCCATAACTACAGCTCTGAAGGTTGCTCATTTTGTTTCCCCTCCTCCTCCGCCTCCTCCTCCTCCTCCTCCTCCTCCTCCTCCTCCTCCTCCTTCTCCTCCTGTCATGATCACTCCCTAAGAGAATAATAAGCCTTTGATTTTCTCTTTATCCTCGTTTTCTTCTGTTTTTTTTTATTCCTTATTGTTATCCCTTTGTCTAAAGTAAGAAAACGTGTTGGCTGCATTTAAGTATTTAAAATCGTAATTGTCACGTATTTTTATTTCAAACTGTCTCATGATTTTTTTCTAGCACTTCTTCTTCTTTCTATAATTCTCCATTTTTGTTCTGCCTTCATAAAATTTGCGTGTTTCTATTCCCTTCATTCTTCTTTTTTGGTATCTTTTTTTTTCTTGCATGCTCTTCTCTCCCTCCTTCTCCTTTTATTTCTTTCATAACTTCTATCCTTCCCATACCTCCCCCATTATCTCTCTCCACTTTCTTCTTTATCGTCCACATTCTCTTCTTTTCCTACACCCTTTCCTCTCCCCTCCTGTCTCTCTCCTTACGTTCCTCTCTCTTTCATTTCCTTCCGTTCTTATCTATACTCGCAATACAATCTCCTCGCTGTTTCCTCTCTAAACTTCTACTCTTTTTTCATCCCTCTCCGTCTCTCATCCCTGTCCCCCAACATTTTCCTAACTTCATTCTTTTTAATACTCTTCCACTCCTTATCTGTTCTTATCTTTCCTTCCTTCGCCCCTTCCTCTCAGTCCGTCTTCATTTCTAAACTTTCTTCCTTCATCTATTTTCTCTTTCCCCTCTTTCTCCTTTTCCCATCTCTATTTTCTTTCAACATTTTCCTAACGTGTTTGTTTTTAATACTCTTCCACTTCTTGTCTATTTCCTATCTTCTCTTCCTCCACCCCATTCTCCCTATTTACCCTTCTCTAATCTTCACTCTTCTCTTTTTCTTTCCGTTTTCCTTCCCTATCCTTTTAAAACTTTCCTAACCTGCTTCCTTTTATTACTCTTCCATTCATTATCTATTTCTTATCTTTCTTTTCTCCACTCCTATCTCCTACTTCCCTCTTCTCTTCTTTTCTTGTTTCTTTCTCTCCGTGTCTAATCTTCTTCCTTTCAACACTTTTCTATATAACTTGTTTAATTTTTGTACTCTTCCGCTCCTTATTTACTTCTTATCTTCCCTTCATCAACTCCTTCTCTTCCGTCTTCCTTTTTAAACTTTACTCTTTCTTCATCTCTCTTCTCTCTTTCCTCTCCGTATCAAATCCTTTTCCTCTCAACACTCTCCGAGCCTGTTTCTTTTTAATACTCTTCCACTCCTTATCTATGTCTTATCTTCCGTTCCTCCGCCCCTTTCTCTCTCTCTCTCTCTCTCTCTCTCTCTCTCTCTCTCTCTCTCTCTCTCTCTCTTTTCCCCCGCAGCCACACACACACACTGCTACACTTCTCGCGTTTTACCTACTTTCTAAAATCGTGTTGAGGGCGTGGCGATAGATGTTGCAGTAGAAGCGAGTAGAGGAATGCGGTTGGTTAAGTAGCAGGTGCAGTAGAAGTAGTAGCAGTAGTAGTAGGAGTAGGGGTAGTAGTAGTTGAGGCAGTAAAAGTATATGATGGAGGGGAAAGTATACCAGTGAAATTGTGTAGGAGGCGAAGAAAATGAAAGGAGAGGGGAGAGGAGGGAAGGGAAGGGGAGGAAAGAGAAGGGTGGAAGAAATTATGGCGTGGGGAGGGAAGTGATTAAAGGGGGAGATGAAGGGACCAACGGATGGAAGTGAAGGGAAGGAAAATGGGAACGGGAGGGAAGGGAGAGAAGGACTGAAGGAGTAATGGGAGGGGAGAAGGGGAGGAAAAGAGAGTGAGGCTTAATGTACATCCATCAGAATTTTACTGTCACCCTGAGGAGAGAGAGAGAGAGAGAGAGAGAGAGAGAGAGAGAGAGAGACTTGAGGCAAATACTGGATTCAAGACATTATCTGATTTTCTTTGCTTTTACTTACGTTCAAATCACAGAGCATAGGACGGAAGAAGATTAACGAGTGGAATTTTTAATGGTTTTGTCCATAGTCCACCAGGTAAAGATTTGAGAGGACATACAAGAGCTAGAAAATAAGACAAAAGATTAAGAAAGCATTTTAAACTTAGAAAGAGAAAATGAAGCTAGAAAACAAAAAAAAGTAAAGTTGTACAATTCTTCTTTTCTCTGTCTATATCTGTCTATCTATCTATCTATCCATCTATCTATCTACCAACCTGTATCTATCTACCTACCTGTCTGTAATACCTTTTTTTCTCTATCAAACTATCTACTTACCTATCTATATTTCTTTCTGTTTATCTCCTCTTATTATCTATCTATATCGATCTACTACCTATCTCTATATCTATCTATCCGTTTATCTGTCCATCATGTGTGTGTTTGTGTATGTGGAAATCCTATTCTTATCAGGCTCGTGCCCCTCAGAATCTTAGACAAGCTCAGCACACAAGCAACGGCCTGTTTAGGAGGATCAGTGTCGTAAACACTCTTAAGCTTATTCTCCTGTTAATGCTTCCTCTTCGGATTACACGGTGGAGCTTAGTTTTTTTTCTTTTAAGTCTTGGATGGTTCTGTTCTATCATGAAACTCAGATTTCTCTCTCTCTCTCTCTCTCTCTCTCTCTCTCTCTCTCTCTCTCTCTCTCTCTCTCTCACAAACCATTGTCACTCTAAATTACATGTTATGCCTCAGGAGTGTGTGTGAGTCTGTGTGTGTGAGAGAGAGAGAGAGAGAGAGAGAGAGAGAGAGAGAGAGAGAGAGAGAGAAGTAACCTCCCGTAATCTTCCTTCCAATATTTGATGAGGGAACGAGGAAAGGAAGAGGAAGGAGGGAGAGGCGGGACGTTGATAAAGTATTCAAGACTCGTACAGACGGAGACAAGGAAAACTCTATATACTTCCGTCTCCTGAACACCGACATTCTGTGAAGTGAGGAGAAGAGAAGTGAAGGTTCTTACGATGACAGTTCCTTTTTTTTTTTTTGCCTCAAGAAGAAAGACATTAAAAAGCGAAAGGAGCGAAAAAATATAGTTGTAAGGAATGGAAGAAATATAAGAGAGCGGAGAAATACTGAATGACTGCAAGGAAGAAAGAGAATAGCAAAAAAAGAAAGAAAAAACGGCAGGTATATTGATAGATAGCTTGATAGGCCCATAGAAGGAAAAGGAGTAAGAAAAAGAGAGGGAACGAAAAAGAACATTGTGAGGAAAGGAAGAAATATAAGCGGACCAAAAAAAACGGGGAGATATATTGATAGCTTGATTGGCCCATGGAGGAAAAAGAAATGAAAAAAGAAGAAAATAACGAAAAAGACCCCATTGTGAGGAAAGGAAGATATATAAGCAGAGCAAAGAAAAACTAAGTGACTGTAAGGAAGAAAGTGAAAAGATAGGAAAGAAAGACTAGAAGATCAACTGATAAAGAGATAGACACAGAGAAGGAACGAAATAAGGAAAAAATAGAGAAATGCAGATGTGTGAAAAGAAAATGAAATATAAAAAGCTCGTAAAAAGAGAAGAAAAAGAAAAGCAGTGAAGAAAAGATTAACAAATAAACTGGTCGATAAAAAATAAAAAAAATAAAGAAAAGAACAAAAATCAAGCGTGTAGGAGAATGCAAGGATAAGGCAACATAAAAAATAGTGGAAAAGGAAAAATATGAAAAGAAGGATAAAACCGCATTAAAGAAGAGAGAAAAAAAGGGGAAAAAAACGAAAACCGCGCTATTCATAAAACTCTCCACCGCGAGATCTCATTTTGCAGTCACGTTTCCTTCTTTTAGGCAACAGGAGAGGGAAAAGAGGAAAGAGAATAAAAGAGAAATGATGTCAAGCCGCGTGCCTCTGTAGCATAACCCCGAAATAACGCTCCTGGCCACAACGGAACCCTGAAATATAGAGATTCTTTGCATTACCACAGTTACCCCCCTCCCTTCTCTCTCTCTCTCTCTCTCTCTCTCTCTCTCTCTCTCTCTCTCTCTCTCTCTCTCTCTCTCTCTCTCTCTCTCTCTCTCTCTCTCTCTCTCTCTCTCTCTCTCCTCCTCCTCCTTCTCCTTCTTTTCCTCTTCTCCTCCTCCTCTTCTCCTCCTCTTCCTCCTCCTTTTCTTAATTTTCCTCCTCTTTCTTGCCGTTTTTTTCATCTATTCCTTTTGCCTAGTTTTATTTTTTCTTCGTTTTCTGTCTTTTCATCCTCCTACTCCTCTTTCTCCTCTTTCTCCTCCTCTTCCTTCTTTATTCCTCTTTCTTCGCATTCTTGTATTATTTATCATGATAGTTTTATATTCATTTAGTTGTGTCACGTTTCCCACCCCTCCTCCTCCTCCTCCTCCTCCTCCTCCTCCTCATTTTCCTCTTATTTCTCATCCTCGTATTATTTCATTCACTATGCCAGTTTTATATTGTGTGTGTGTGTGTGTGTGTGTGTGTGTGTGTGTGTGTGTGTGTGTGTGTGTGTTCTCTTCCGCCTAATCCTTCTCCTCATCCTCATCACCCTCTTTCTTTTCCGCTTACTTCTCATCCTAGTATTATTTTATTCATTATACGAGTTTTATATTTTAGTTGCGTTCCTCCTCCTCCTCCTCCTCCTCCTCCTCCTCCTCACGTGGAGATAAAGGTGAGCTGTGGGAGATGCTTGTTATCACTTCCATAATACCTCAACAGGTGCCCGGAGAGGAGGAGGATTTGGAGGAGGAGGAGGAGGGGGTGGAGCTGGAGGTGGAGGTGGAGTTGGTGGTGAGAAATGAGAAGGGAGTGATATAAGAGGTCGTGAAGTGGACATAGGAAAATAATAATAAAGGAAAAAGAGAAAGGAGAGGGAACAAACTAGAGAGAGGAAAATGGTAAAGGAAAAGGAGAAAGAAAAGAGAGCAATAGATTAGCTGAAGAAATATTGTAATGAAAGAGAAGAACAGGAAAGCAGAAGAGAAAGAAGGAAGAGAAAAATAAAGAGATGAAGCAAAATGGATTGAAAGAATAAAAGAGGAAGAGGAAGAAGACAAAGAATTAGAGGAAAATAAGACATAAAAGGCGGAGAAAAGAAAAGCTTAGAACGAATGAAGGAATTTAGAGAAAAATAATAAATCGTCAGAGGAAAGAAAAATGAAAAATCGAAGAAACAAAATAAAAAAAATGGACGACAAAGAGAAAATAATTAAAAGATAGGAAAGAAAGTAAAAAGAATAAAAAAAAAACGCTAAAGAATGGGAGACAGAAAATAGAGGAACCGCAAAAGAAAGAGAAAGTGTGCGGGAGGAGGAAAAGCAAGTAAAAGAGGAAAGAAAGAAGGGAGGGAATAGAAAATGGAGGAAGATAAGAGGGAGGAGGAAGATATAAGGTGTCTAAGATAAGGTAATGATGGTGGTGGTGGTGGTGTTGGTAGTGGTGGTGGTAGTGGTGATAGTGGGGGTGATGGGGGTTGAGATAGGGCTGGAGGTGTTAATGGTGGTGGTGGTGATGGTGGTAGTGCTTGTTAATGTAGTGATGTTGATACGGGTGGTGATGGTGACGGTAGATGTGGTATTGAATGTGTTGGTGATTGTAGTTGAGGTGATGTTGGTAGTTGTGGTGGTGATGGTGGTTGTGATGATGATGATGTTGGTATTCGTTGTAATTATGATGACGATGAATCTTGTGATCATTATTATTTATGTACGATGATTTAATTTTCCTCCGTGATAAAAGTAATATATTTTTTCCTACTTTATATCTCATCTACTTGCGTCATATTTACCCCCAAACATCTCTCGTATCTTTTCTCCTTTTTGTTGACTTTTAATTCACTCAGATGTTTTCTTTTGATCAGTATAATCTAGCAGAATAAACACTCATTAAATAAAAAATAAAAAAAACGTTATCAGAGTATATTTAAATAACTAATTAATATTCATTGAGGTCAACCTAAAAAAAAATAAACTACGGGTAACTTGCCAGTGATTCCATGTGTGTGTGTATGTGTGTGTGTGTGTGTGTGTGTGTGTGTGTGTGTGTTGAGGAGAGGAGGAGGTCACACATATATACAATTATCATGGGATGTCATGTTGCAATTTCCCGTGTTACATAATTTATAGAACACAGTCTTATGTCACTTATTGCATCATCACATTTTTCTGTTTTAACCATCAACACCATTATCATAACAAGTCACTAACATCCCCTCTACTTTTTTTTCCTTCCTACTCCTCATTCTCATCTCTTTTCAATTCATATTCATTCCATTATTTCACTTTTTCTCACATCTCTGCTTTTCTAATATCCAATCCCTTTTACCTGATCCTTTTCCTCCTCAGATGCATATAATCTCATCCCTTTATCTCACGTCACTTCCTTTATCTAAATCCTCTTTGCTCTCAACTCCGTCCAATCTCTTTCCCGTACCATTACCGTCTTAACTTCTATTCCTTTACCAACCTCCACTTTAGTCGCATCCAGTCCCTTATTATAATCTCTTTACTCCCAGAAAATACTTCCAATCGCCTTACTTACATTCATCCACTCAATTAGCACAATCTCCCATTATTTTTTATTTCACTCCCATATCCTCAGTTAATTCGCTATACCCTCCAGCTATCCTCAGTCCCTTTCATTTCGCTTCCATGCCTTAGATATCTCTCTTTTTGTTCCCATTTACTCACTTCCCTTTTCCACTTTCTGACCTCGCCTCGCCTTTATCTATCCATCACACCTATGCAATTACCTCTACCTCACCTGTCCCCTCCTCTCCCAGCCACCCAGTTGCCCTTAGGTGAACACTATTACCGCTACACGTCCATCCTTAGTGAGAGAAAGAGAGCTTGTGTGTGTGTGTGTGTGTGTGTGTGTGTGTGTGTGTGTGTGTGTGTGTGTGTACGCTCGGCTTACTTTACTCGACCAGCCTCTCTTCACTTGAGTTTACCACGTTTTTCGAGTGCCTGGAAGGACCTCGGCAACCTCTTATGACGGAAGAGGAAGGTTAGGAAGGAAAAAAACAAGAGGCAAAAAAAAAAGAGGAAACCAGCCAAGTATAAATATAAATCGTACTATACGCTAAGGAAGGAGAGATGTGATAGAAAAGGGAAGAAGGAAAATGAAAAGCGGTTCGAAACTAGAAAAGGAAGGAAAATAGATGAAAATGAAGAGGGAAAACAAAATATGGCGTTGAAGGGAAAGAGGTGGAAGTGGAAGTAATGAAGCGAAGGAGACGGAGGTGGAGGAAAAAGAGAGGAAACAGAACGAGATGTGGAGGAGTGGTAAAACGAATTCGAGTAGAGGAGAAAGAGTAAGATGAGGAACATTAAGGGTTGTAAAGGTTTAAAGGGAAGAAATAACGAAGGAAGAGGAAAAGAAAGAACAGAAAAGGAGGAGGAAAAGGAGGAGCTAAAAGAGGAAAGATGTACATGAAAAAGAATATGAAGAGGACCAAGATGGGAAATATAAACAGAGAGAGAGAGAGAGAGAGAGAGAGAGAGAGAGAGAGAGAGAGAGAGAAACGAGAACAAAGACGAAAAGATAAAACGGAGAGAGATGGACCATAAAGACGAGGAGGAGGAGGAGGAGGAGGAGGAGGAGGTGGAAGCGGAGGAAGGGAGGGGTAAGCGGAGGCAAAGGAGGAGGAGGAGGCGGAAGAGGTGTAGGAGGTAATCTGAGCATGACTGTCACGTTCATATTTCACACAATGCAACGCCGGCGTCATAAATCCCGAAGTGTTGACACCCTCACGCGCCTCACGCCGGGCACAACAACAGCACCGGAGATTATACGCGGCAAAGGCTGCACAATGAATAGACGCACGCGAATGTTTATCCCTGAAAGCGAACCCGACGATTTAATATTGCGACACCCACTCTGTGCATATCATTTAAATAGAGACATAATGAAAAAGATAAATCCGTACACAGACTATATTATAATTGCTATGCGTCGTTTGCCCTTTGCTGATACTCTCTCCATACTGCCAGTGTAGGGGTTTTATTTATTTTTATTTTTTTACAACAAAGGAGACAGCTCAAGCGCACAAAAAAAAGAAACAATAATAAAAAAAAAGCCCGCTAAATCTGAAATCTGAAATACATGTTTAAAAATGATGAATGTCTCGCTAACTGATATAATTTAGCTTGTGTGAGAAAATTATGCGATCTCAACATAGGCATTAAAACGGACTGGTGTTGAAATATTATCTCTTTATTACAATTTATATGAACAATGATACATAATACAGTAAGGTGTGAAGTTATAATAGTTTAGTTTAGTTTAATATAGACAATGATTAGGGTCTCAAAATGTCGCTTGGAATTAAACAGAAGAAATGTTATATTATTTTTATACTTAACTCAACATAATCGGCTAAAGATACTCATATTAATTAGGAAATACACCGAAAGATACGAGAAAACTGGTTCGTATGAAACAGTAAGTGAAAAAAATAACTAAAAACAAATAAAAAAAGATTGCAGCTGATCCAATGTGACCAGAGGGAAAGGAAGAGGAGATAGAAAAAGAAAGAAAGATATGCATGAAGAAGAACAGACACTTAGTAAAATGAGGAAGAGTGACAGGTATGAAGTGTTAGAGGAAAGAAAGAACGAAGAGGAAAAGAAAGAACAGAAAGGAGGAGGGAAAGGAAGGGGAAGTAGAGGTAGAGAGAAAGCTCCACAGAAAACAGTATATGAAGAGGACGGAAATGGAAAATATAAAGTGAAAGAAGGAGAATGAAGAGGAAAAAAAGTAATAGAAAGGAGGAGATAAAGAAGGAGGGGTATAGAAATAGAGAGAAAGCTCCACGGAAAAAAAAGAATAGGAAGAGGAAGAAGATGGAAAATATGAACAGAAGGAGGAAGAACGAAGTGGAAAAGAAAGACTGGAAAGGAGGAGAAAAAAATGAAGAGGAAATAGAAGTAGAGAAAAAGAATATCAAGAGAACGAAAATGCAAAAATATAACCAGAAAGGGAAGTGGATATAAGAACGAAGTGGAAAAGAAAGACTGGAAAGGAGGAGAAAAAAATGAAGAGGAAATATAAGTAAAGAAAAAGAATATCAAGAGAACGAAAATGCAAAAATATAACCAGAAAGGGAAGGAAGTGGATATATATAAGATTCAAAGGAAAACAAAAATGAAAACGAGAAGATAAAACAGAAAAAATCATAAATAGGAACCAAGTATACCGTTAACATCCTACGCGCGAGACGACTGTGTGTTAGCCAGTGGTCATAAGTATAGGTAGGTGAGAATTGATTGGCGGTGGTCACAGGTGGGAAGAGATGAAGCAGGTAAGGTCAGCCCCTCCCCAAAGACATAAAGGTGAACTAACGATGGGCGGGTCAACCGAGAGGTGGTGGTGTTAGTGGTAGTGTTGATGGTTATTGGAGTTGCTTGTTAGTGGTGGTGGTGATGAGATGGCTTTGGTGGTGGATGGTAAAGGTTAAGTGGTAATGGAGTGGTTTTAGTGATTGAGATGATGGTAATGTAACAGGGAGAAGTGGGGGTGAGATTGTGCGGCGTTGTGAAATTGGTGATTGTGGAAAGGTTTCGTGATGATTGTAATGAGAACTGAAATGTTGAAATGATGTAAGAGGTGATGGAGAAGAGGTGTGGCAAGCTTGATATGCGCGTAGTGGTGATGCTTGCACTGAGGTGGTGATTGGGGTGGTGATGGTGGTGTCGATGATGGTGATATTAGTGGATTATTTGCCCTCAATATCTTCTCCTCTTCCCGTTTCTTATTTTCCTCCTCCTCCTCCTGCTTTTCCTCCCCCTTCTCCTCCCCTTCCTCTTCCTCCTTCTCTTCCTCCCCTTCCTCTTCCTCCATCTCTTCCTCCTCCTTCATCATTTCTTATTGCTTTTATTTTTATTAAAGAAAGAAGAGAGAGAGAGAGAGAGAGAGAGAGAGAGAGAGAGAGAGAGAGAGAGAGAGAGAGAGAGAGAGAGAGAGAGAGAGAGAGAGAGAGAGAGAGAGTGTTAATGAAACCTATAAAGACACAAAATAGTTCAGAAAAAAATGACGTATATGAAAAGTCGAAATATTAATACTACATACATTATCCTAGTCATTAAGGAGATAAGTGGCGGTCATGAAATTAATGGACTTGTCATTTATGGTATATTAACTGACTTTCTCTCAACTTTTCTTATTATTAAATTATCTTTACGTTTCCGTGTGATTCGGTATCCTTTCTCCCTTCGTTCCTCCATTCATCATTCTCTCGAAGTAATTATAAACCTGTCCGTCGAGAGAGAGAGAGAGAGAGAGAGAGAGAGAGAGAGAGAGAGAGAGAGAGAGAGAGAGAGAGAGAGAGAGAGAGAGAGAGCAGGATATCATGAAGATAGAAGGAAGATGGTTGCAAATAGAAGGAAAAAGGAGAAGGAAAAGGAAGACTAGGAGGAGGAGGAGGAGGAGGGAGGAGGAGGAGGAGGAGGAGGAGGAGACAGACAGACAGACATGTTGAAACGTCTTATCCACACGACTCTCACTTTCTCCACCTTTGAGAGAGAGAGAGAGAGAGAGAGAGAGAGAGAGAGATTCATTAGACAAGAAGAAACTGGTAATTAGTGCAGACTTTGAGACAATCTCTCTCTCTCTCTCTCTCTCTCTCTCTCATTTGTTCTTATCTATCCTTCATTTCTGGTTATTGGTGTTTATGATATTCCTGTTCTTTTATTCATGTTCTAATTATTTATACTTTCATTCCTCTTCATATTCGTTTTCTTCTCTTCTCCTACCGATCAAGTTTCCCTTACCACTTCCATTCCTCCAGTATATATATATAATTCTTCTCTTATTCCTTGTTTTTCTATTTCTTCTACCTCTCCCTCTGGCTTTCCTTCGCTTCGTTTCCTCAGCTTCCTCCTCCTCCTCCTCCTCTACTTTTTTTCTCCTCCTCCTCCTCCTCCTCCTCCTCTTGCTTCTCATTCTCCTCCATTTCGTTTCATTCTTCTTTTTGTATTTTCCAACCATTTGCTCTCAATTTATTTTCCTCGTCTTCCTGCTCGTTCTTCTCCCTGTCTTCCTCCTCCTCTACCTCCTCCTCCTCGTCTTCCTCCTCCTCCTCTTCCATCATCATCCTTTCTTATTACTTTTCTTTTTTCTGTATTTTTCAAGCTATTTTCCTTCCTCTTCCTCTTCATTCTCTTTCTCCTCGCTCTCCTCCTCCTCTTCCTCCTTCTCTTCCTCCTCCTCCTCCTCCTCTTCCTCCTCCTCCTCTTCCATCATCATCCTTTCTTATTACTTTTCTTTTTTCTGTATTTTTCAAGCTATTTTCCTTCCTCTTCCTCTTCATTCTCTTTCTCCTCGCTCTCCTCCTCCTCTTCCTCCTTCTCTTCCTCCTCCTCCTCCTCCTCTTCCTCCTCTTCCTCTTCCATCATCATCCTTTCTTATTACTTTTCTTTTTTCTGTATTTTTCAAGCTATTTTTCTTCCTCTCCCTCTTCATTCTCTTTCTCCTCGCTCTCCTCCTCCTCTTCCTCCTTCTCTTCCTCCTTCTCCTCTTCCTCCTCCTCCTCCTCCTCCCCCTCCTCCTCCACTATCATTTTTTATTACTTTTCTTTCTTCTGTATTTTTCTACCTATTTTTCTTCCTTCTTTTTTTCCTTCCTCCTCCTCCTCCTCCTTACAGCAAACAGACCGCATGACCACAAACACAAGAAAATCAACCTTCCTTTGGCCGCTGACCGTAAGAAATTGAGATGGTGCCCCGGCCAATGTAAACACGGGTCGCTTGGCTTGTCTCGGCCCCCGGACTGTTTATTATTTTCCTCTGTTATTTCAGTTTATAAGAATGACAGCGTGTTGTGGCGGATAGGATAGTTGTATTTTTATTGATATTTGCACTACGGAAAGAGAAAAATGTTAGATATATATAGATTGATAGTTGGCAAGACAGATTGATAGATATGTATGTAGAGACATATAAGGAAGGAATATAAAACCGATAAAAAATGTGACTAGATAAATAAATAAAGAGTTTGTAAGAAAAAAATGAAAGAACAACAAGAGCGAAGAAAAGTTAGACTACAATGAATCACACACACACACACACACACACACACACACACACACACACACGGAGAGACAGACATTCATCAAGGCAAACAGAGTAAGAAATAGACAAACAAGAAAACAAACAAACATACATAAATAAGCAACCATTACTGGCCTTACACACACACACACACACACACACACACACACACACACACATTCGAATCATATTTCTGTGCTCGAAGAAAATTGTACGTTTGGTAGAGTGAGTTCCTGTGTGTCTGATTGTTTTTCTAA
>NC_066519.1:22703876-22713876 GCF_024679095.1 Eriocheir sinensis
AGAGGAGGAGAAAAGAAAAAAAAGAAAATCAGGAAGTAAGTAAACAAAGGCGAACAGGGAAAAGGCAAACAACGAGACGGAAAGTAAATGAACGAAGAAGAAGGAGGAGGAAGAAGAAGAGAAAGGAAAAAAAGAAAACCAGGAAATAAGTAAGCAGGATAAAAAAAGAGGAAAAGGCGAATAACAAGGAGTAAAAGAAAGGAGGAAGAAAGACGCAGAGAAGGAGGTGGAGGAGGAGAAGGAAAGGTAAAGACGAGAAAGAGAATAAGCGAGAGAGAGAGAGAGAGAGAGAGAGAGAGAGAGAGAGAGAGAGAGAGAGAGAGAGAGAGAGAGAGAGAGAGAGAGAGAGAGAGAGAGAGAGAGAGAGAGAGAGAGAGAGAGAGCAACAAAAGGGAGAGGAATGAAAAGTGACGTTGTGAAGGGCCGCAGCTTAGGGTAAAGGGAGCGATGTAATTAGGTCAGACCCTTCCCCTTCCTTCCCCTCAGCACACCTTTACCTCTCCCTCGTACTGACCTTGAGAACTGACCTTTGACCTGCCCCTAAGAGAAAGGAAATAAGGAGAATGAAGGGATGACGGAGGGAAATTACATGAGAGAGAGAGAGAGAGAGAGAGAGAGAGAGAGAGAGAGAGAGAGAGAGAGAGAGAGAGAGAGAGAGTGAGAGTTGGTTTCCCTGTGACGTCAAGAACAAACCAATTATTATAAAGGTCTTGCGCCGCATGTGTGTTTTGTCTCCCTTTTCATCGGGGTCACATTTTCCCTCCGGTCCGTTCGTCCCTTTAGTACATCGTTTTTATATTACTTTATGACTCATTTATTACATTTTTTTTCAATATTTGCTTATACTTCAATCGCCTCAGGTATTTTTTTAATTTTATTTAGGGCTTTAACAATTTTTTCTTTGTCCTATTTTTTTCTCTTGTTTTCTCTCTCTACCTCTGTGTACTACTTTTGATATTGCTGTTTTTGTTCACGCTACTACTACTACTACTACTACTACTACTACTACTACTTCTTCTTCTTCTACTACTTCTACTTCTACTACTACTACTACTTCTGCTTCTACTACTTTACTTTTACTACTACTACTACTGTTATTTCTACTACTACTACTACTACTACTACTACTACTACTACTACTACTACTACTACTACTACTACTACTATTACTACTACATCTATTTTTCATTTGGTATTTATTTGGTAATTTTTTCACCACAACCATTAATGAGAAATGTGAAAGATATAGAATTCCTCCTCCTCCTCCTCCTCCTCCTCCTCCTCCTCCTCCTCCTCCTTATCTACCCGCTTCTTAAATTACTCCGTCTCGATAACTCATGATGGCAGAGTTAAACCATTTAATTGGCGATCCGATAAGATTTCCAAGAAGGAGAGAGAGAGAGAGAGAGAGAGAGAGAGAGAGAGAGAGAGAGAGAGAGAGAGAGAGAGAGAGAGAGAGAGAGAGAGAGAGAGAGAGAGAGAGGTCACAGCATCCAGCATCACATCAAGTCAGGTGTCAATAGATAAGGAAGGTGAAAAGAAGATGCGGGAGATGGAAGAGGGAGGCAGGAGGAAGGTGGATAATTAAGCTGGTGATGATGAAGAAGATAGTGTTGATGGCGGCCGTGATAATAAATGGTGGTGGTGATAATGGTGATGATGATGATGCTGAGAATGATGGTAAAGAAAAACAGAAGGAGGAGGAGGAGGAGGAGGAGGAGGAGAAAGTGTAATAGTAGTAATAACAGCAACAACGTAAAATGAACCACAGTTACAAAACAAAAGATAGGTGAGAGAGAGAGAGAGAGAGAGAGAGAGAGAGAGAGAGAGAGAGAGAGAGAGCATCACAGATAAATCATAGATGAAAATGTCCAGATAAGGAGAAGGGAAATCAATAAGTGAGGCTGTTTGATGGAAGGACGCGGTAGGACTGAGTGAGGGAGGGAGAGGGAGAGTGGGATGGGTGGGAGGGAGAGTGGGATGGGAGGGAGGGAAGCATCTTATTGATGGAAGAGGAAACAAGGTGAAAAACAAAGTGAGGAAGGCCACTGGTGTGAGGCAAACAAAGATAGACGGGCAGACAGAGAGATAGACAGGTAGGGGAATAGACAGGCAGACAGACAGGTAGGGGTAATGACAGACAGACAGACAGACAGGTAGGGGAATAGACAGGCAGACCGAGAGTTAAGAACACAGACAGACAGACAGGTGGGGGAACAGACAAACAGACCGAGAGGTAAGGACACAAACAGGCAGACAGGTAGGGGAACAGACCGACAGACCGAGAAGTAAGGACACAGACAGGCAGACAGGTGGGGAAGACAGACAGACATGTGGGGGAACAGACAGACAGACCGAGAGGTAAGGACACAAACAGGCAGACAGGTAGGGGAACAGACCGACAGACAGACAGGTAGTGGAACAGACAGACAAACAGACAGATAAGGGGAATTAACAGATCAACATACAGGCAGGGGAACAGACAGACAAACAGGTAAGGGGAACAGTCAGACAAACAGACAGGTATGCTCCTGGTGCCCCCCGGAACTCATTCTTGATTCACTGGACGGTTTCTTCTAGAGTCCGGGTTGATGGTTGGTCTTCTGGACAGCATGTGGGTAGTCTTAGGCCACTCAGCGGTGACTGAAAAATCCCAGGTGGTAGCGTGGGGATTCGAACCGACGTTGTCCATGGCGTGGTGAATGTGAACCCAGCACTCTAACCACTCAGCCACCGCCTACCCATGTTTATGGTCATTGCTTCAATTGTAAGCAATGATAAAGATTTTGGGTTCAAAAGATTTTCTAGTATTGAATTATGTAGGAGCATATAAGCTTGAGTATTAGGAGTGATATGAATCCTCCCTGCTTCTCGACAATTTGCTGGATATAAACAAACAAACCAAGACTTTAAAAATGTAATTGTACCTCCAAAATTTTTACTTGTTCTGAGGCTTCTAAGGAATTCTAAAAGTAGACTCGATTTCTAGAAGTTAGAGGGAAACTTAGAAGGAATCTCCCCTCTAAGAGCTAAACTAAGCTCTCAAAGTCTTTGCTCTTTGGTTGCCATGTGTCCAGCCATTTCTCAGATACATTGGTGCCGGTCAGACAAGTAGATAGATACACGGACGAGGACTTAAACATTATCGCCCGCCTCCTCGCTAGGCAAAGAGGTGGGCGATAAATATGTATGGCGTTGATCAGGCTAATGGAGACAGCCTGGGAAGGGGTATTGGGAGGAAGGGATGGAGCGAAATCAGGAGAACGTGAGGATAAAATATGTCAGTGAAAGATTAAAGGAAAAAATAAACATAAATTCTCTTCAGTATTCGTCCGAGTTGCTATTTTTTCTTTCATTTAGTTCTGCTGAAAGACATTGCGAATCATTCTCTCTCTCTCTCTCTCTCTAACACACACACACACACACACACACACACACACACACACACACACACACCAGTACGCCCGTGTTAAATAGAAGCCCTCGTATCGTATTTCTCTCTCCAATATTTTCTTTCCAATGTATTTCACGCACTTTTTAAGAATTTTGTCAATGTGTTTCTTCTCGCATTTCTTTCCCCAATATTCTTAGCCTCCAGCTTTTCTTTATATTTTTTTTCTTTCTGTCGTTTCTCTGTATTTTGCCTTCTTTGATATTTTTACTATCTTATTTTTTCGTTTATTATTCGTTATTCCTATTTCCTGTACATCCATTCTCGTTTTTCGTCTATTTATTTTATTTCGTTCTTTATTTACGTCCATTTTTTACGTCTACTTTATCGTGGACTGGATGTTTTTTTTCGTAATCCTTCTGGAAATACTCACCTTCCAATTTCATTTTTCATTTTGTGTCCTTATTTCTCTCTTCATTGTTATTCGTGTGGCTCTTTTCATTTCATCTTCATATTAGTGTAACTTTTCTCAAAAATTTCCAGCTTCTTCTTTTCTACACTTCTCTATGTATATTTCTTCCTTCCGTCCTCCCCCTCTCGATCCCTTCCTTTTCGCTTCCCTCCTGCCTACTTCATTCCTTCCTTCTTTCCTTCAATCCCTCCGTACTTCCTTTCCACGTCGAGTAATGAAAAAACCTGGAAAGATGTTTTAATGAAGGTATGAGAAGGTAGTGTGTGTGTGTGTGTGTGTGTGTGTGTGTGTGTGTGTGTGTGTGTGTGTGTGTGTGTGTGTGTGTGTTGGTTGTTTTCTCTTTCCTTCCTTTGACAGATTTTTCCTTTTTACTCTCTCTCTCTCTCTCTCTCCCCCCCCCCCCCCCCCGCCTTATCACCTCCCTTCATAGTGGAATAAATTTGCATGTACCTCATAACATATTTCAAGCTCCCTTTCGTGTACTCTCCCTTCTCTCCCTTATCTCCCTTCTCTTTCCCTCCCTCCATTGCTCCCTCCTACCTTTACTCCTCCTTGCTTTCTCTCCATCCATCCCTCTTTTATTTCTCTTCCTCTTCCTTCCTCCCCTCTGTCCTTTGTTCTCTTCCTTCTCTCCTTTCTCTTTTCTTCCCTCCTTTGTTCCTTCTCTAATCCTTTACTCATTCTTATCTTTTCTCCGTCGATTCCTCTTTTATTTGTCTCCGTATTCCTTCCTTTTCCTCCTTCGTCCCTTCTGTATCCTGCACCTCCTTTTTTTTTTTTTTTTTTTTTTTGCTTCTATTTTTACCCTTTCTCTCCTTTGTCTCCCCTTCGTACGTCACTCCCATGTATGATCTATTTTGCTTTCCTCTCCTTCCCATCTTCCTTTATTCCCTCCTCCCTATCATCTCTTCTCTCATCGTTATATGGCAAGTTTCCTTCTCTCTTTTCTCATTTTTTCCTATACTTATTTTTTCCTTCTACCTTCCCTCTCTTCTACTTCCATGATGCCCCTTTGTTTCCTCCATCCTCTGTCTACCGCAGTTTTCTTTTTCTCACCATCTTCCTTTCTTCTTTCTTTCCTTTCCTTTAGTTTTCTTTTCTTCCTATCATCCCTTCTTCTCTCCTCCATTACCCTTAGTGTTCTTTTCTTCGCATCTTCCATTCCTCCCTTTTTTCTTTCTTCTCTCTCTTCTCCTCCCTTTATATGGCGTTTCATGTCTTTTATCGCCTATTTCTTTCCTTCATTTTCACTCCTTTCCTTGGTCCTCTCCTTTCTTCGTTCCTGTGTATACTTTGGTTTCCTTTTCTGTCCTTCCCAGCCTCCCTCCTTCCTGCCTTCCTTCCCTCTCCTCTCCCCCTGTATATGGCAAGTTTCCGGTCTTTTATCGCCCATCTCACCACGCGAAGGAAGGGAGGGACGGGAAATCTTGGGACGCCGAGGCCCGCTATCGATATTGAACGATATGCGGATGCGGTCAGATCGGTGGAAATCGCTCATGAATTCGTGGTTCCTCGGGTGTGAGGAAAGAGAGAAGGGGCGGAAGGGAAAGAAGGGAAAGAAATGGAAGATGAAGGACACGAGAAAACAAGCGAAAGAGGTGTCTGCGAGGAGGTGAATAAGACTGGAAAAAGGAGAAGAGGTGTGAGGAAAGAGAGGAAGCGGAATGGAATGAAGGAAAAGAAATAGAAGGGAGGGACACGAGAAAACAAGCGAAAGAGGTGATTGTGAGGAGGTGAATAAGACAGTGGAAGAAAAAGAAGAGGTGTGAGAAAAGAGAGGAAGCGGAAGGGATACAAGGGAAAGAAATAAAGATGAATAAAGAGAGACATAAGTTGGGTGAAAGGAGAGAAGAATAGAGAGGAAGAAGCTAAAACGAGGAAGGAAGGAATGGGAAAAGGCAATATAAGGAAAGAAAGGGAGGGAAGGAAGGCGCTGAGACGAAGAAGGAGAGAATGGGAAAAGGAAAAATAACGTGATAAACCGAGGAAGATGTTTTTTAGAGGATGCGTGAGAGAGAATGACAAGTTGAGAAGAAAGAGAAACAAAAAGAAAAAAAATAGAAGGGAAGGAGACGAGAAAACAAGGAAGAGAGATGTTTACGAAGAGGTGAATAAGAGTGGAAGAAGTAGGTGAAATAAGAGAAAGAAAGGAGAGAAGGAAGAGGAAGGAAAAGAATGGGAGAGGAAAAATAACATGATGAAAGGAGGAAGATGTTAATTACAAGGTGCGAAGGGAACAAGTCGGGTGAAAGAAGAGAGGAGAAGAGAAAGGAAGGAAGGAAGAAGCTAAGACGAGGAAGGAGAGAATGGGGAGAGAAAACATCACGATAAGAGGAGAAAGATGAGTGACAAGCTGATGAATAAAGAGAAGAGAGGAAAAAGAAGACCAGGAAGAGAGAAAGAAGGGAAAAGGTATAAATAGACAATGATGAGAAAAGAGAAAATAAGGAAGGGAAAAGAAAAGCAAAAATATCACGAGGAAGCAAACAGAGTGATGACAGGATGCCCAAGAGAGAAAGGGAAGAATAGATCGGATAAAAAGAAAAGAAGGACAGAAAAAGAGGAAGGAGAGAAAAAGTGAGAGCATGAAATATGTTTATTAGATGATGCATAAGAGAAGTGGACAAGCTGGGAGGAGGAGAAGAGGCTGTAAAGATAGAATATATTGGAGGAGGAGGAGGAGGAGGAGGAAATTTGGGAGCTGAATAATAATGTGAGTAAAGAATGCAAAGAGCCTAAACTTGGTAAGAGGAAAAGGAAAGAAAAAAAACGAATAAAAAGGGAAAACCGAAAAGAAATGGATGAAAAATACGGTGGAAAAATAAACAGAAACACGATACGGAGGAAGAGGAGGAGGAAAAGGAGCAGGAGGAGGAGGAGGAGCTAAATAACAATGTGAATAAAGGATGCAAAGAGAGGAAAAGTAAGAGGCAATGGAAAGAAAGGAAAAGAAAAAAACGAAAAGGAAACTAAGAAAACGCGGTCGAGAAAAGCAAATAACTCAAAACGTATTTTCCTCCTCTATTTTTACAGTTTGCTCACAGTATCAGGTAAACATATGAGATTAATATACGCGGCGTGTGTGTGTGCGCGCGCGTGTGTGAGTGTGTGTGTATGTTTAGTGACCCTTTCATGCATAAACTGGCGAGTATTGTGAGCGTAAATATGTGTGTTGACTCGGTACACACGGGGGTAGAAACACTTGAACGTATCACATCCATAGCTAACGCGGCACACACCGTTTATTCATTCCCCTTCCCAGTGTTAATATTGTTCTAGTAACCAACGTCGGCGCCCCATTGTGAGTGTGTATAGGGTATCATTTACATACACGACAAACGGCGTATTTTAGTGCTGCAGCGCGAGGCAATCTGACCAGCGTTGCCAAATTATATTATCGTACTCAAAACACCGCAGTTATCAGTTTAGGGCCTCGAAACTTTCCGACCCACACAGATAACGCAAGCCCAGTTAAAGTTATCGTTAAAATCAGTACTTATTGGTGTCTGTTTGCGATAGCTGTGAGACAGAAACCAGAAAATACGATAAGCTGAGTGGCTGAGTACGATAACTTGGGGACGCTGAATCTGACCAACCCTGAAGAAGAGGTTTAGTTAAGAGCATCAAGGGGAAAACAAAACTCGATATAGACCCAAACATTCCCCCTTCGATGAGTAGACATAAGAAAGATAAGTGATGGTAAAGTAAGGAGAAAAAGAAAGAGAAAAAGAATGGACAAAAATGATACCGAGTGAGTTAACAGTAATGGTTTTGTCTTATATTCGTCGCTTTGTTTATGGATGAAAGACAGTTTGTTCACGATATGTATACTGCTCTACAAATACATTTACTACAACTTCAACCACCATCACCACTTCAACCTCACTACTTCAACCTCACCACTGCCACTGCCACCACTACAACCATCACTACCATCACCACTATTCCCGCAATCACCAGAACTTCAACACCACCCCTACCACCACCACCACACTAAGAACCTCACGACGCCACTACGACCACCACCCCTACCACCACCAAACTAAGAACCTCACGACGCCACCACCACCACCCCTACCACCACCACACTAAGAACCTCACGACGCCACCACCACCACCCCTACCACCACCACACTAAGAACCTCACGACGCCACGACCACCACCACCACCACCACACTAAGAACCTCACGACGCCACTACAACCACCACCCCTACCACCACCACCACACGTAGAACCTCACGACGCCACCACCACCACCACCACCACCATCACCACCGCCACCATCACCACTATAAACACCTCCACTACAACAAACAGGAACAAATAGTCAATCTTAAAGGACACAACACCCACTGGACACCCCCCCCCCCCCCATTTTCTCCTCCCAGCCATTCAACCACCCATCTACCATCTATCATCAACCACCTTCAACACCTCCACTACACACCTCCAACACAATTCACATCCCACCCTCTCTATCCACTTGCCACCCCTCCCCCCATCCTCCTCCCCCTCCCCCCCACCTGCGTCACCCAATCACATTCACCCATCGACCAGCTGTCAGCCAATCATGAGCCACCTGACGTGTCCTTGACTTTCCTCCTCTCTCCTGCTTTCCTTTCTCCCTCCTTTCCTCCATTCTTTCCTTCCACTGGTTATTCTCTCTCTCTCTCTCTCTCTCTCTCTCTCTCTCTCTCTCTCCTTTTCCTTCTCCTCTTCCTCCTGTTCTTTTTTTTTCTTTATTGTTTTTTTTTGTGTTGTATTCTGGTTTATTCTTGGTCTTCCTTATTCCTCTTTCCTCCTTTCCTCTGACTTAATCTTTATATTATTTTCTTTCCTTATTTGTTTTTTTGTTTTTGTTTTCCCTTATCTCATTAGTTGTCTTCTTTTTGTTTTCCTTTCTTCATATATTCCTTTCCTTCGTTTCTGTTTTCTTTTATCGGTTATTTTCTTCCTTTCCTTTCCTTTCCTTTTCGTTTTCCTCCCAACTTTTCCTCCGTCCCTTCTTCCCTCCGTTAGTTTTTCCCTTCCTCCCTTTTCATTCTCCTTCCTTTCTTCCTTTCCTTCCTTTTTTCCTCATTTTACTTCATTAGATATTCCCTCACCTTCCTCCTCTCCTTTCTTTATTTTCCTCTTGTTCTATGTATTTGTGTGTTTTTCTCTCTTTTCCCCACTTCTTATCCTCTGCCTTCCCTCCTTTCTAGTATTTTCTCCTTGTTTATTTTCCTCCGTCACCCTTATCGTCCCTTTCCTCATGTTTGTCGTTTTCTGTTAACATCCTTCTTCGTTTCTTGTCCTCTTCCTTTTTCTATATCATTTCTTTCCTCTCTCCTCGTTATTCTTCTTACCTCGTTTCCGTCATTAGTCATTTTCTTCTCTCACTTCCTCTTCTCTTTTTCCTCTTGTTTCCTGATGTGTTTTCTTGCGTTTTGTTCTTATCTTCCTTTTATTCTTTCCTGCGCCTTACCTTCTCTCCGTTTCCTCCGTTTTTCCTTTCTTTATTTTTCTCTGCATTTGGTTCGTGTTGTATTTTCTCCTCCTCCTCTACCTCCTTAAGCATGTCTTCTTCCTCCTCCTCCTCCTCCTCCTCCTCCTTCTCCTCTTCTTATCTTTCTCCTGTTCTTTTCTGCTCTTTTCCTTCTCTGCTTTTCCTTCGTCTTTCCTTTTCCTCCTTTGATTTTCTCTGTATATTTTGATTCGTGATATTTCTTTCTTCTCCTTTTCTTACTCTTCCTCCTATTCCTCCTCCTCCTCCTCCTCCTCCTTCTTCTACTCCTACTCTTCCTTCTCATTCTCCTCCTCGTCCTCCTCGTCCTTTTCTTACTCCTCCGACGCCTATTTCTCCTTCTCTTCCTCCCTCTACTTCTCTCGTCCTCCTCGTCCTCCTCATCGTCGTTGTCCTCCTTCTCCTCCGCCTCCTATTCCTCCTCCTCCTCCCCCTCATCCTCCTCCTCCTCCTCCCCCTACTTCCCTCTCATCCTTGTCTCCGCAAAGTGCTCTCGAGTCTGAAAATTGGTTTTATTTCCCCGTAAAGACAACAATGAGGAAGAAAGCATCGTTTGGCGGACTCTATTTTTTCCGAGTCTTGTCCCGGAAAAAAACAATAATACAAGAATAAGTAAACGAGATGCCATG
>NC_066519.1:22718876-22728876 GCF_024679095.1 Eriocheir sinensis
TCTCGTACAGTATTACCCCGAGCCTGGCCTTCCTGCAGTCAGCGTCGCCACTTACACGTATTGGCGGCATATTGTCAAGGGTGATGGGCTTCTGAGTATTCCAATTACAGTAATGACTCGTTTTTTGAGTCGAACGAGAGAGAGAGAGAGAGAGAGAGAGATGTTCGTCTTTTCTTAGTAATGATAAGTATATAAATAAAATAGATAATGAGTCGAAAAGAGAGAGAGAGATATTGTTTGTCTTTTCTTATTATTGATTAGTATATAAATAAAAATAGATTATGAGTCGAAAAAGAGAGAGAGAGAGAGAGAGAATGTTCGTCTTTTCTTAGTAATGATAAGTATATAAATAAAAATAGATAATGAGTCGAGAGAGAGAGAGAGAGAGAATGTTCGTCTTTTCCTAGTAATGATAAGTAAATATATAAATTAAAGTAGATAAATAGATTGATAGATAGATGGAGGAAGACAAAAAGAGGATGCTTGTGTTGTCATTAGATTGATAAATAGATAGATAGATAGACAAATTCTCTCTCTCTCTCTCTCTCTCTCTCTCTCTCTCTCTCTCTCTCTCTCTCTCTCTCTCAAATTTGATTATCTAATCCTCCTATCTCATCTTCCTTTGAACCTTCCTTCCGTCGTTTATTTTTTTATTCATTCTCGTTTTGTATTCTGTCTCAATGCCTCATCCTATTATTACGCTTCTCTTCCTCCTCATTTCCTCCTCCTCCTCCTCCTCCTCCTTCTCCTCTTTCTCTTCCTCGACCCTCTCCTTCACCTCTTCGTCACCCTGCTCTACCACTTTGTCTTTCCTCCTCTTCCATCCCCTCTGCGTGCGCCTCTTTTTCCGCAAATCCGGGCAGGTGGGGCTGGTACACCTGTGTCAGGCCCGGACAGGTAAGGGTCCTAGCCAGGTAATCCTCTTAGAGGGGTCTTAATAAAGCTCTGCTCTCTCTCTCTCTCTCTCTCTCTCTCTCTCTCTCTCTCTCTCTCTCTCTCTCTCTCTCTCTCTCTCTCTCTCTCTCTCAATTTGCATATAAAATGGTTATCTAAAGTAAAAAAAATAGCAAATATGTCTCCTTATCATACATATTAGTTCAAGAAGTCACCCATTTTTCCTCCTCCTCCTCTTCTTTCTCCTTCTCCTCCTACTCTTCCTCCTCCTCCTCTCCGCCCCAAACGTGTTTTCCTTCAACCTTTTTTTCTCCCTTCCACAATTTTTCCCTCGTGTAAATATTTGCCAGGTTGACTTTTTTTTTTCATGGTGGTGACTAAATGAAGTCTAACCCTAAGATTACTTCCCTTATCGCATTACCACGTGATGGGAAACTTAATCCAATATTTCCCTCAAGCACTCCTAAAATTGACCCTTTAGGCACCTGAGCTGACCTTGCCGCCACCAGTCACTCCAAGTCCCCCGCATCTGAATTTGTCCTCGCCTCACTCAGCCTCAACTTCATCTCAGTCTTCACGTCACCTCACCTCACCTCATTACTTTAGTTTATCTTCAATCAGTTTACATTGCATTACTTATCTATCTCACCCTCTCCTGAGCTTATATCACCTTACCTCACCTTACCTTACCTAATCTCATCTGATCTTATCGAATTTTTCATGCCTTACCTTATCTTCCTCTGCCTTACGTTACCTTACCTTACCTTACCTTACCTTGCCTTGCCTTGCCTTGCCTTGCCTTGCCTTGCCTTGCCTTGCCTTAACATAACTTAACTTAACTTAACTCACCTTACCTTATACAACCTTACTCTTCTTTTCCTTATCCTACCCTACCTTACCTTACCTTACTTTATCATACCCTACCTTATCTTAATTTACCTTATCTAAACTTACTTTCCCTTACTTTACCTTACCTCACCGAACTTCACTTTACCTTATCTTACTTTACCCTGTCTAACCTTATTTTCCTATACTTTACCTTACTTATCTTACCTTACCTTACCTTACCTTACCTTACCTTACTAAGCCTTACCCTATGTAATCTTACCTTTCCATACCTTACCTCACCTTACCTTACTAAACCCTACCCTATGTAATCTTACCTTTCCCTACTTTACCTTACCTTACCTTACCTTTCTAAACCCTACCCTATGTAATCTTACCTTTCCATACTTTACCTTACCTTACCTTACCTTTCTAAACCCTACCCTATGTAATCTTACCTTTCCATACTTTACCTTACCTTACCTTACCTAACTAAACCCTACCCTATGTAATCTTACCTTACAATACTTTACCTTACCTTACCTTACTTCACCTTGCCAACGCCTCACCACTACTTCCGTCACCTCACACCGGCATATTGGTAATTATGATTGACTAATTAACTTATTTTGTAAAAAAAAAAATTATCTGATTGACCAACCTCTGTAGAATCATCCTTTCCTCGTACCTGTCTATTTTTAGGGGTCTCATTATCAACTTTAATTACCCGCGTGACCAATCTTCCTACCTGGGGATGGGATCTGACGTAGGAAGTTTTGATAAGATCCGAAATTAATTTGTAATACTTCCTAGAAACGACGTTCTTCTAATTAGGACGGTTTGTGCGTGATCATTTTTGTACTCCTCAAAATATTACGGCGTTGAGCAAAATATAAACCTCAAAGCGGATTACATACAGTTTTCTAGCATATTACTTATTCATATGTTTTATATCCTGCGTTCTGTGCCCGTGAGGTTCTGGTAAGACTTACAGCTGGGTATTTGCACTGAAAGAACGTTGACAAATATATTTACAAGCGGGCGCATTTCATCAATATCATGTATGCTCTCCATCACACGTATAGCTTATCATATAACATAAGCCCGTATACCCAACTAACCCGTCCGCTGCGATTGGCACGGATTTGGCTTTCACTGGTAGCCTGGTAACATACAGTCCCAGGTCTTTCTTTGGATCTGAGGTGGATCGTGGAGCGTTTCCCATGTGGTATTGGTATGCTGGATATCCCCTTCCAAGGTGCAGGACTTTACATTTTTCTTCACTGAATTGTTGCAGCCACTTTTTGCTCCACTCCTGTAGCTTAGTGATGTCTTCTTGTTGGAAATCCGCATCCGAGGGGCTA
The DNA here is from genome assembly GCF_024679095.1 of Eriocheir sinensis. Classification (NCBI taxonomy): domain Eukaryota; kingdom Metazoa; phylum Arthropoda; class Malacostraca; order Decapoda; family Varunidae; genus Eriocheir; species Eriocheir sinensis. Next base: position 22,721,960 of record NC_066519.1, read on the forward strand.
AACGCTTTCGGCTCTCACGACAACTGTTTCCAAAGGCCACAACGGATATTAGTCGGGTTCTCATAATTGTTTTTCACATCCATGGTGCAGAACCCTCGTCAAACTATAACTAGGCTCATAAGACTACCCATGAAAATGCCCACAACCTCTTCGAAACCCTTACCAAATGTGTATGTATAAGCCTCGAAACGATGGGGAAAAGGGCAGCAATCTTAAGCTTTATACCCGTGCAATCATGATATTCTTAAAAGCCGTATATATGTTTTCAGTGCAAGGAGACAAACACGAAGGAGCACACCCTCGTCTGATAGCCACGCGGTTTTATTTCCCAGCTCCGCTGTATATTAGTCGTCGGGGAAAGTAGGGCGGCATTGCATTCCAGCCTTTTACTCGGCCGGGGGGGACGCCTTGAAATTTGAACGCCTCGGTTAAATTAATCTTGGCGAAATTAGTCTCGTTTCCCCTCCATTTTTCAGCAAGAGTGGCACGTTTTCTTCTTCGTCCTGGTATTGGCTTGAAGGACAGAGAGAGAGAGAGAGAGAGAGAGAGAGAGAGAGAGAGAAAGGAACAAAAGAAAAGAAAATAGAAGAAGAAAAAGAAGAATAGTGTGTGTGTGAGAGAGAGAGAGAGGACAAGGTCGAATCATCAAAGAGAGGAATAGAAGAGAAGAGAAAGGAACAAAAGAAAAGAAAATAGAAGAAGAAAAAGAAGAATAGTGTGTGTGTGAGAGAGAGAGAGAGAGAGAGAGAGAGAGAGAGAGAGAGAGAGAGAGAGAGAGAGAATAAGGACGAATCATCCCCTTCCCATTTTCTCTTTCAACTTTCTTTACCATCTCATTTCCCTTAATTTTCCTTCCTTCCCTATTGCGTATGACTTTTCCTTCCCTTCTCTTCTCCTTTTCCGCTTTTTTCACCTCAAGCTTTCCGTCATCAGTCTTATTTGCATTTTTTCTTCCTCTTCCTTCTTTTCTTCCTTACCCAGCTTTTCTTTTTCTTTTCCTTCACTGTTTTTTTACCTTTCCCTTCCTTTTCTTTTTCCTTCCTTAGTCAGCTTTCCTTTGTCTTTTCCTTCACTATTTTTTCACATTTTCCTTCCTTTTCTTTTTCCTTACTAAGTCAACTTCTATTTTCCTTTCCTTCACCTCTTTTTTGCCTTTCCTTTCCTGAAACTTCTCGCCATAATTCATTCTTTCCTTTGGCCGTAATTGAAGACGATTAAGATTGAAAATGATGATAAAATGCAAATTAATGTACCCTTGAGAGAGAGAGAGAGAGAGAGACACACACACACACACACACACACACACACACACACACACACACACACAGAAAGAAAAACAAGCCCGACAGTAAGAAAAAAATAAGCGAAAAAAACAACAACAGAGGAAAGAACCGAATTGAAAGAGGGAAAAAAATCATTTGCTGTTTTGTATGTATTCCTCAAACCTATTTATTCCACTCCGGACTCCATTTCACGGTTTTGGCTTTCTATGCAAATTCGTCGCGGCATTGTTAGTCTCTCCTCAGCGTCATCATACAAGGGACAGGTGCTATAAAAGGTTAAGTGACGTCATTCCTAAGACTCTTGACTGGCGGACGGGAACACAAGGAACTGGGTGGATGTGACTCGCTTTTGTGTTAGCTCTGTTGGTGATGCTGTTGGGTTGATGCGGGGGGTTGAAGGAGCCTGAGTTGTGTACCCATGACGTGCGCGTGTGTGTGTGTGTGTGTGTGTGTGTGTGTGTGAGAGAGAGAGAGAGATGTGTGTGTAGGCACGTTATTAAGGGTATTTTCATGTTCGTGGAAGCCAACCAATAATCCCGCTGCTTTATCAGTCCTCGTGATGATGTAACGCAATCCCTCACCACCCACGCACATATTCTCTCTCTCTCTCTCTCTCTCTCTCTCTCTCTCTCTCACACACACACACACACACACATATATTCCGTGTCATACAGTCTCATCCTCTATTTCATTTTACTTTTTTACTTTCCAGTCCCTTTCCGTATCGCCACCCAACACTTCCCCTTCCCTTCCTTTTCTTTCCTTTTCTTCCTCTTCCTTTCCCTCCCTCCTCCGTCCCTCCGTCCCTCCCTCCGCGGCACTCCTGGGGATAAATTAGCCTCCGGTATCGGGGCGCCAAGAACCATTTTGAAGCAGTATAGGATCGTGTTCTGGGGCTGCCAGGCGCTGGGAGCCGACACTCGGGCGTGTGTGTGTGTGTGTGTGTGTGTGTGTGTGTGTGTGTGTGTGTGTGTGTGTGTGTGTAGCTTTCTTCGCCCAAGGATATGTGTGTTTTTGCGGTATCTGTAAATATTAGTGGCTGTATTTTTTCCCCGTGATATAATTTTCTCTTTATCAGCTCGGCGTTGGTCTTTTTTTTTTAACCGCGAGAACATGAATGCGCCGACCCCGCTCCTCCGCCTCTGCTTAGCGCTGAGTGAGGGCCGCGCGTCTAGTAATTATTGTGTGTCTCGTTAATGCTAGTCGCCCCCTCGTCCCATTAGCGTCGTGTTTATGTTAACTCAGCCGCCGCGTTACCTGCGTTATAGAATTAATGTATGTACCTGTCGCTTCAGTGTGCTTCTGTCTATAAAGTTATCGTCAGACCACGCTCCGGCTAACTATTATGAGCATTACACCGGTTTTTGCCTACTTTATACTTTGGTCTGCAGCTCATGATGTCAAACGTTTCCTTACCTGTGTACCTGTTGCTTGAGTCTGGTTCTGTTCATAACGTTTTCGTGGGGTCGCGCTTCGACTAGTACCTATTATGAGCATTACAGCGGGTTTTTTTTCTTTTTTATTATATACTTTGTCCTGCAGCTAAACGCAAGTACAAAAACGTTTAGCTGTATTTTTCTTTCCTTACCTGTGTACCTGTTGCTTGAGTCTGGTTCTGTTCATAACTATATCGTGGGGTTGCGCTTCGACTACCTATTATGAGCATTACAGCGGTTTTTTTTTATTTTTATTATATACTTTGTCTTGCAGCTAAACGCAAGTACAAAAACGTTCAGCTGTATTTATCTTCCTTCACCTTGTCTGTAGCTTTGATTTCCGTCTTTATTTTCGCATTTTATTTAATAGTAAAGAGGGTTTAAATTATTGTGCCTCCTCTGTTAATCTTCCCGTTACTTTCTTTGTTTATCTTTCATTTCCTTGCCCGTGCCTTTGATTACTACCTTTTAAATGGATCTCTCGTATTTTAAGCTTTTGTTCGAAAGTTTTTTTTTTTGTTTTTTTTTACAGAAGCAAAAGCATTTAGATACGTTTGAAAATCCTGAAGCTCAAGTCAGAATGTTTGCTTGGGAACAGGTTTGGCGGCATAACGATAACATTTTTGGAAGGTGTGGCAGAGCGGGGCGGGGCGGGGCGGTGCTGGGTGTAGTGGTTGCCCTGTCCTCACTCCCACCATGGACCATCCTACCACCACGCCCCGCCCCCGGAGATGTAGCATATTTCTCCCCCCGCGCGTACGTGTTTGTGTGGGTGTGGTGGGTTGGGTCTGTATGTGTGGGCGGGGCGTTAGTGACTGAGTATGCGAGTAGGTGTGGAAATGATCTGTTGCTTGTACATGAGTTATTGTGTGTTTGGGTGTGCTCATGAGAGAGAGTGCATGCTTGACTGAGTGTGTAATGAATAAGTCTGAGTGTAAACGTGTGTGTACAAGAGTGAGTGTGTGTATCTAATTGTACGTCGATGAGTGCAAACGTAAATGAGTGTATGTTAATGAGTGCCAACATGAAGGTAAACACACAATACTAGCTCGCTATTGCTCCTGCTATTTAATTACAATGGTATTCCTTTACGCGACTGGACAGGCACCGACAAAGGGACAGACAGACAGACAGATAATTTCAAAGCCACTCGTAGCCTTAATCATCAGGTAAATTTATCCCAGGAATGATTAATATCACAGTTTTGCAAAATTAATCACACTCCCATCTGAAAAGAATACCATCTTGCTGACACGGCTGGTAGGAGAAAAAAAAAGCAGAATAGACTGAGAGACGGAGAAGAGGAGGGAAAAGAAGAGACAGACAGAGAGAAAGAGAAGAAGAGACGGAGTTTAGAGTGAAGAGGGGAAAAAATGCTTCATCAAGAGAGTGGGGGGAAAAAAGTGAGAGAGGACAATTTTCCAACAGACTTGTGAGAGCTGAGGCGACAGGCTTGTTAGTGGGGAGGACACACCGCTGTTTTGTCTCTCTCTCTCTCTCTCTCTCTCTCTCTCTCTCTCTCTCTCTCTCTCTCTCTCTCTCTCTCTCTCTCTCTCTCACTGGTCACTCCACTTCCCATTTCCATTGACTCTCTCTCTCTCTCTCTCTCTCTCTCTCTCTCTCTCTCTCTCTCTCTCTCTCTCTCTCTCTCTCTCTCTCTCTCTCTCTCTCTCTCTCTCTCTCTCTCTCTCTCTCTCTCTCTCGCTAACTTTGCTTTCATTTCAGTGGCTTATATTCTCAACGCGCTATGGTGTAAAAATGGATCCGATTTCATTGTTTATTGGGTGAGAGGTTTCAACAGAACGTGTGTGAATGATTTCTCGCTTAGAGCCAATCCGTCCGTCTGTCTGTCTGTCTGTCGTTTCCTGTGTCTCTGTGTGTCCGTCTTTCCATGTGTGTGTGTGGGTGTGTGTGTGTGTGTCTCTCTCTCTCTCTCTCTCTCTCTCTCTCTCTCTCTCTCTCTCTCTCTCTCTCTCTCTCTCTCTCTCTCTCTCTCTCTCTCTCTCTCTCTCTCTCTCTCTCTCTCTCTCTCTCTCTCTCTCTCTCTCCTCCCTTCCCTCCCTTTCATTTATCCCTTCCTATCTCTATTTCTCTCCTCGTCCTGCCCTCTCAGTCCCTCCCCCCCTCCTCCCTATGTATCCTCGTATCTCCATTCACTTATTTATGTGTTCTCCCTGTTTTCCGCCCGCCTTGCCCCGTGTCACAGCCTGCCTGAATCACAGGTAGGCTGCGTGCCTGCCTGTCTGTCTCTTTGCCAGTTTAACATTTTGTGAGGCTGAAAGGAGGAATGTGTGGCCGTTCCTCTCCACCCCCTTCCCCTCCGTCCCTTCCCTTCCTGACTGGCTGACTAGATGAATGAGCATTGCAGTTGTTCGTTGACTGGCTTGCTTGCTGGAATACTTGATGGCTGAACTGACTGTCTGAGTGGCTGGTGGCTAAAGGAATGATTGACTGACTGGAAGATTGACTGATTTACTGGTTGAATGGCTCCCTGACTGAATGAAAGCATGACTGACTGATTTACTGGTTGAGTTGGTGGAGAATCATTTTGGTGGTTGACAGTTTTTATGGTTGACTGACTAACCGGCTGAGGAACTAGCGTTGTGACTGATTGGTTGTCTGACTGACTGAGTGACTAACCGATTAACTGGCTGAGCTGGTGGAGAATTAGTTTGATAGTGGGCAGTTTATAAGGATGACTAACTAGATAACTGGCTAGCATTCTGACTGGTTGACTAGATGACTGACTCACTGACTGACTGACTGGCTGACTGGATGACTGACTGACTGACTGGCTGACTGGTTGACTAGATGACTGACTGACTGACTGGCTGCCTGGTTGACTAGATGACTGACTGACTGACTGGATGACTATTTGACTAGATGACTGACTGGTTGACTGGCTGACTGGATGACTAGATGACTGACTGACTAACTGGTTGACTAGATGACTGACTGACTGACTGGCTGGCTGGTTGACTACACTAACTAACTGACTGACTGACTGGTTCGATGTTTGCTTCCCGGCATGCAGATGGACGTGTGGATGACAGTGTGAGCTGGAATAACATACACGCTCGTTGCATCTGTATTTGTTTGCCGTTGTGTGTGTGTGTGTGTGTGTGTGAGACTTATGAGTGTTATCTGTCAGTCTTTTATTTTGACTCTCTGCTATATATGTCTTTTTGATTGTCTGTTTCTCTGTCTGGCTGGCTTGCTGGTTGGCTATCTCTTTGCCTGACTCTTAGCCTTTCTGAATGGCTGTCTAATATCTATCTGGCTGGTGCTATATGGCTGGCTGGCTGGCTGGTTGAATCCTTATTTGCTTGTCTGACTATTGGTTTCCTATCTAACTGACTGTCTAAATATCTATGTCTAGTATTTTAAGACACTTCTGCTTCTCACATCAACTATTTCTAAAGGTCAAAGAGGGGCTTAGTCGGGTTCTAATGAGTGCTTTTTTAGTTTCATGGTACAGAGGAAGCGTCAAACTATACCACCAGGGTCATAAAACTACTCCTGGAATTGACCTAAACCTATACGAAAGCCTTGTCAAATATGTGAACTTGGGCGACGAAATGTTTTAAAATATGACCCTATCTGGCTGGTTCTGTGTGTATGTCTGGTTGTACGGTTGTCTGGTTGGCTGGCCTTGAGCGAGGGAGAATGTAATGATAGCAGTTCGAGGTGCGAGATGGGTTGAGGCTCTCATGAATACCAACACAACTACTCCACCCAGGGACGGTCACGCCCACGACGGGGAGAGAGAGAGAGAGAGAGAGAGAGGGGGGGGGGGAGGGGCGGGATTGGGTTTTATTCAGCTAACTCGTGTAATATGAAACGACGCGACAAGAAACGTTTTAAGGGTTTGTTAATATGAGATTGAGGATGAACGGGTCGTTGAGAGAGAGAGAGAGAGAGAGAGAGAGATAACACCGGAAACTCGAGACAGAGGCAAAGCACGATAAGAAGTAGATAATTGGAATGGTATAATTGTACAGTTGACTAAACACACACACACACACACACACACACACACGGTCCCAACACACCACCACCACCACACACGCAAAAAAAAAAAATAACAGAAAAATTCATTGATCAAATACAGAGTGAAATTGGAACCCACAAAACATACAACAAAAAAAAAACACCGTAACGAAAATCCTGTAAAATATTCATAAAAATAATAAAAATA